>NW_012299713.1:0-1889 GCF_000151885.1 Dipodomys ordii | reverse complement strand
CAGGTTCTGCTTCTGCTTCTTCGGCTTCTTCTGCTTCTGCTTCTCCTGCTGCTGCTTCTTCGCTTCTCCTGCTTCTCTTTCTGCTTTTCCTTCTGTTTCTGCTTCTCCTTCTGCTTCTGTTTCTTCTCCTTCTTGTGTTTCTTCTGCTTCTGCTTCTCCTGCTACTGCTTCTCCTGCTTCTCGTTCTGCTTCTCTTTCTGCTTCTCCTTCTGCTTCTGCTTCTCCTTCTGCTTCTGCTTCTGCTTCAATTTCTCCTTCTGCTTCTCATTCTGCTTCTGCGTCTTCTGTTTCTTCTGCTTCTCCTGCTTCTCCTATTACTCGTGCTGCTTCTCCTTCTGCGTCTCTTTCTGCTTCTGCTTATCCTTTTGCTTCTCCTACTCCTAATCCTTCTCTTTCGCCTTCTCCGTCTTCTTCTTCTCCTTCTCCAGCTGCTTCTGCTTCTGCTTATTCTACTATTTCTATTTCTTCTGCTTCTGCTTCAGATTGTGATTCTTCTGTTTCCTTCTTCTGTTTCTCCTGCTTCAGCTTCAGATTCTGCTTCTTCGGCTTTTTCTTCTGCTTCTGCTTCTCCTGCTCCTTCTGCTTCTCCTGCTTCTCTTTCTGCTTCTCCTTCTGCTTCTGCTTCTCCTTCTGCTTCTGCTTCTGCTCTTCTCCTTCGTCTTGTTCTTTTGCTTCTGTTTCTTCTGCTACTTCTTCTTCTGTTTCTTCTGATTCTACTTCTGCTTCTCGTCTTCTCCTCTTTCTGCTCCTACTTCAGCTTCTTCTGATTCTCCTGCTTCTCCTTCTTATTCTCCTTCTGTTTCTGCTTCTGTTTCTGCTTCTGCTTCTCCTTCTGCTGCTCCTTCTCCTTTTCCTTCTTCTGCTTCTCCCACTGCTTCTGCTTCTTTTGCTTATTCTTTTTCTTCTGCTTCTGCTTCTCCTGCTTCTGCTTCTTCTGCTTCTACTGCTTCTCCTTATGCTTCTCCTTATGCTGCTTCTTCTTCTTCTTCGTCTACTTCTTCTTCTTCTCTTTCTTCTGCTTCTGCTTTTCCTGCTTCTTCTGCTTCTACTGCTTCTCTTTCTGCTTATCATTCTGCTTCTGTTTCTCCTTCTGCTTCTCCTATTGCTTCTGCTGCTCTTCCTTCTCCTTCTCCTTCTCCGACTTCTGCTTCTCCTTCTGCTTCTGCTTCTTCTGCTTCTCCTGCTTCTCCTTCTGCATCTTCTTCTGCTTCTGTTTCTCCTTCTGCTGCTTCTTCTGCTTCTGCTTCTCCTTCTTCTGCTTCTCCTTCTGATTCTCCTTCTGCTGCTCCTTCTCCTTCTTCCTCTGATTCTGCTTCTTATGCTTATTCTTTTTCTACTGCTTCTGCTTCTCCTGCTTCTGCTTCCTCTGCTTCTCCTTATGCTTCTCCTTATGCTTCTTCTTCTTCTTCTTCTTCTTCTTCTTCTTCTTCTTCTTCTTCTTCTTCTTCTTCTTCTTCTTCTTCTTCTTCTTCTTCTTCTTCTTCTTCTTCTTCTCCTCTTTCTTCTGCTTCTGCTTTTCCTGCTTCTTCTGGTTCTACTGCTTCTCTTTCTGCTACTCATTCTTCTTCTGCTTCTGCTTCTCCTGTTGCTTCTACTGCTCTTCCATCTCTTTCTCCTACTTCTACCTCTTCTTCTGCTTCTGCTTCTTCTGCTTCTCCTGCTTCTCCTTCTGCATCTCCTTCTGCTTGTGCTTGTCCTTATGCTTATTCTTCTGTTTCTGCTTCTCCTTCTGCTTTTTCTGCTTCTCCTTCAGATTCTCCTTCTGCTTCTGCTTCTGTTTCTCCTTCTTGTTCTCGTACATCTTCTTTTCCTTCTGCTTCTCCTTCTGCTTATGCTGCAACTGCTACTGCTTCTTCTGTTTCTTCTGCTCCTCCTTCTGCTTTTGATTC
>NW_012299712.1:0-1796 GCF_000151885.1 Dipodomys ordii | reverse complement strand
ATTCTTCTGCTTCCCTGCTTCTCCTTCTGCTTCAGGTTCTGTTCTGCTTCTTCGGATTCTTATGCTTCTGCTTCTCCTGCTTCTGCTTCTTCTGCTTCCCTTCTTCTGTTTCTTCTGCTTCTCCTTCTGCTTCTCCTTCTGCTTCTGCTTCAATTTCTCCTTCTGCTTCTCATTCTGCTTCTGCGTCTTCTGTTTCTTCTGCTTCACCTGCTTCTGCTTCTTCTGCTTCTCCTACTTCTCGTGCTGCTTCTGCTTCGGCTTCTCTTTCAGCTTCTGCTTATCCTTTTGCTTCTCCTACTCCTAATCCTTCTCTCTCGCCTTCTCCGTCTTCTTCTTCTGCTTCTCCTGCTCCTTCTGTTTCTTCTGCTTCTCCTTCGGCTTCTTCTGCTTCTGCTTCTCCTGCTGCTGCTTCATCTGCTTCTCCTGCTTCTCTTTCTGCTTTTCCTTCTGTTTCTGCTTCTCCTTCTGCTTCTGCTTCTTCTCCTTCTTCTGTTTCTTCTCCTTCTGCTTCTCCTGCTTCTGCTTCTCATGCTTCTCGTTCTGCTTCTCTTTCTGCTTCTCTTTCTGCTTCTCCTTCTCCTTCTTTTGCTTCTCCTTCTCCTTCTGCTTCTCCTTCTGCTTCAATTTCTCCTTCTGCTTCTCATTCTGCTTCTGCGTCTTCTGTTTCTTCTGCTTCACCTGCTTCTGCTTCTTCTGCTTCTCCTACTTCTCGTGCTGCTTCTCCTTCGGCTTCTCTTTCAGCTTCTGCTTATCCTTTTGCTTCTCCTACTCCTAATCCTTCTCTCTCGCCTTCTCCGTCTTCTTCTTCTGCTTCTCCTGCTGCTTCTGCTTCTGCTTATTCTACTATTTCTGTTTCTTCTGCTTCTGCTTCAGATTGTGCTTCTTCTGTTTCTCCTTCTGCTTCCGACTCTGCTTCTGCTTCTTCGGCTTCTCCTGTTCCTTCTGCTTCTGCTTCTCCTGCTTCTTCTACTTCTCCTGCTTCTCTTTCTGCTTCTCCTTCTGCTTCTGCTTCTCCTTCTGCATCTTCTTCTGCTCTTCTCCTTCTTCTGTTTCTTTTGCTTCTGTTTATTCTGCTTCTTCTTCTTCTGTTTCTTCTGATTCTACTTCTGCTTCTCTTTCTTCTCCTCTTTCTGCTTCTACTTCTGCTTCTTCTGATTCTCCTGCTTCTCCTTCTTGTTCTCCTTCTGTTTCTGCTTCTCTTTCTGCTTCTGCTTCTCTTTCTGCTGCTCCTTCTCCTTCTCCTTCTTCTGCTTCTCCCACTGCTTCTGCTTCTGCTTCATTTGCTTATTCTTTATCTTCAGCTTCCCCTGTTTCTGCTTCTGCTTCTTCTACTACTTCTCCTTATGCTTCTCCTTCTTCTCCTTCTTCTTCTTCTTCTTCTTCTTCTTCTTCTTCTTCTTCTTCTTCTTCTTCTTCTTCTTCTTCTTCTTCTTCTTCTTCTTCTTTTTCTTCTTCTTCTTCTCTATCGTCTGCTTCTGCTTTTCCTGCTTCTTCTGCTTCTACTGTTTCTCTTTCTGCTTCTCATTCTGCTTCTGCTTCTCCTTCTTCTTCTCCTATTCCTTCTGCTGCCCTTCCTTCTCATTCTCCTTCTCCTACTTCTGCTTTTCCTGCTTTTGCTTCTTCTGCTTCTCCTGCTTCTCCTTCTGCATATCCTTCTGCTTCTGCTTCTCCTTCTGCTGCTTCTTCTGCTTCTGCATCTCCTTCTGTTTCTCCTTCTGCTTCTCCTTTTGCTTCTCCTTCTGATGCTCCTTCTGCTTCTCGTTCTGCTTCTGATTCTCCTTCTGCTCTCCTCCTCC
>NW_012299711.1:0-1959 GCF_000151885.1 Dipodomys ordii | reverse complement strand
CGCTGTGTCCCGCTGTGTCCCTGCTGTGTCCCACTGTGTCCCCCGCTGTGTCTCGCTGTGTCCCTGCTGTGACCCGCTCTGTCCCCGCTGTATTGACGCTGTGTCCCGGTGTGTCCCACTGTGTCCGCGCTGTGTTCCCGGCTGTGTCCCGCTGTGTACCCCTCTGTGTCCCCCGCTGTGTCCCGCAGTGTCCCCGGCTGTGACTCGCTGTGTTCCGCTGTGTCCCCCGCTGTGTCCCCATTGTGTGCCCCCGGTGTCCCGCTGTGTCCCCTCTCTGTCCCCAGCTGTCCCCCGCTGTTTCCCAAGCTGTGTCCCACTGTGTCCCGCTGTGTCGCCCGTTTTGCCCCGCTGTGCCCCTGCAATGTCCCCGCTGTGTCACACTGTGTCACACTGTGTCCCGTGTTGTCCTGCTTTGGCCCCCGCTGTGACCTCGCTGTGTTTATCTCTGTGTCCCACTGTGTACCCTTCTGTGTCCTCCGCTGTGTCCCGCTGTGTACCCCGCTGTGTCCAGCTGTGTCCTCGCTGTGTCCCCCGCTGTCTCCTGCTTTGTCCCACGCTGTGTCCCGCTGTGACCCGCTGTGTCCTCGCTGTGTCCCCCGCTGTGTCCCGTTGTGTCCCGCTGTGTCCCCGCTGTGTCCCGCTGTGTCCCGTTGTGTCCCGCTGTGTCCTTGCTGTGTCCCACGCTGTGTCCCGCTGTGTCCACTGCTGTGTCCCGCTGTGTTCCCGCTGTGTCCCCCTGTGTCCCCCACTGTGTCCCAATGTGTCCCGCTGTGTCCTTGTTGTGACCCGCTCTGTGCCCTCTGTATCGACGCTTTGTCCCGCTCTGTCCCGCTGTGTCCGCGCTGTGTTCCCCGCGGTGTACCGCTGTGAACCCCGCTGTTTCCCCTGCTGTGTCCCGCTTTGTCCCCCGCTGTGACCTGCTGTGTCCCGCTGTGTCCCCCACTGTGTCCCTGCTGTCTCCCCGCTGTGTCACACTGTGTCCTGCTGTGTACTGCTTTGTCTCCCGCTGAGTTCCTCTGTGTCCCGCTGTGGCCCAATGTGTCCTCGCTGTGTCAGGCTCTGTCCTGCTCTGTCCCCGCTGTGTCCCGCTGTGTCCCGCTGTGTCCCCACTGTGTGCCCGCTGTGTCCCTCTGTGTACCCTGCTGTGTCCAGCGGTGTCCCCGCTGTGTCCCGCTGTGTCACCTCTCTGTCCTCTGCTGTCCCCCCTGTGTCCCCCGCTGTGTCCCTCTGTGTCCCGCTGTGTCCTGCTGTGTCACACTGTGTCCCGTGTTGTCCCGCTTTGTCCCCCGCTGTGACCTCGTTGTGTTTCCCGCTGTGTCCCGCTGTGTACCACTCTGTGACCCCGCTGTGTACCGCTCTGTACCCCGCTGTGTCCCGCTATGTTCCCGCAGTGTACCCGCTGTGTCCCGCTGTGTCCTCGCTGTGTCCACTGCTGTGTCCCGAGCTGTGTACCCCGCTGTGTCCCGCTGTGTCTCCGCTGTATCGACGCTGTGTCCTGCTGGGTCCCGCTGTGTCCTCGCTGTGTTCCCCGTTGTGTCCCGCTGTGTACCCCGCTGTGTCCCCCGCTGTGTCCCTGCTGTGTCCCTGCTGTGTCCCCACTGTGTCCCGCTGTGTCCCGCTTTGTCCTCGCTGTGTCCCAAGCTGTGTTCCGCTGTGTCCCCCGCTGTGTCCCGCTGTGTCCCGCTGTGTCCCCGCTGTGTCCCGCTGTGTCCCCCGCTGTGTACCGCTGTGTCCCTGCTGTGACTCGCTCTGTCCCCGCTGTATTGACGCTGTGTCCCGGTGTGTCCCGCTGTGTCCGCGCTGTGTTTCCGGCTGTGTCCCGCTGTGTACCCCTCTGTGTCCCCCGCTGTGTCCCTCTGTGTCCCCTCTCTGTCCCCTGCTGGTCCCCGCTGTGTCCCCCGCAGTGTGCCTGCTGTGTCCCTGCTGTGTCCCTACTGTGTCCCGCTGTGTCCCACGCTG
>NW_012299710.1:0-1726 GCF_000151885.1 Dipodomys ordii | reverse complement strand
TCCCCCGCTGTGTACAGCTGTGTCCCCCGCTGTGTCCCCCTTTGTCCATTGCTGTGTCCCCGCTATGTCCCGCTTTTTCCCCGGCTGTGTCCCGCTGTGTCCTCACTGTGTCCCCCGCTGTGTCCCACTGTGTCCTCGCTGTGTTCCCCGCTGTGTCCCGCTGTGTCCCCCGCTGTGTCCCCCGCTGTGTCCTCGCTGTGTCCCCTGCTGTGTCCCGCTGTGTCCTCACTGGGTCCCCCACTGTGTCCCGCTGTGTCCCCCACTGTGTCCCGCTGTGTCCGGCTGTGTCCCGCTCTGTACCCGCTGTGTCCCTCTGTGTCCCGCTGTGTCCCCGCTGTGTGCCTGCTGTGTCCCGTTGTGTCGCCTGCTGTGTCCCGTTGTATCGCCCGCTTTGTCCCGCTGTGTCCCACTGTGTCCCCGCTGTGTCCCGCTGTGTCCCCGCTGTGTGCCCACTGTGTCCCGCTGTGTACCCCGCTGTGTCCAGCTATGTCACCGCCTTGTCTCGCTGTGGCCACTCTCTGTCTCCACTGTCCCCCGCTGTGTCCCCCGCTGTGTCCCACTGTGTCCAGGCAGGGTCACGGCTGTTTCCCTCTGTGTCCCGCTGTGTTCCGTGGTGTCCCTCTTTGTCCCCCGCTGTGTCCCCCGCTGAGTCCCCGCCTTGTCACCGCTGTGTCCCACTGTGTCCTCGCTGTGTCCCCCGCTGTCTCCAGCTCTGTCCCCCGCTGTGTCTCACGCTTTGTCCCCGCTGTGTCCCACTGTGTCCCGCTGTGTCCCGCTGTGCCCCCACTGAGTCCCGTTGTGTCTACAGCTGTGTACCACGCTGTGTAACGCTGTGTGCCCGCTGTATCGACGCTGTGTCCCGCTGGGTCCCGCTGTGTCCTCGCTGTGTCCCCCGCTGTGTTCTCGCTGTGTCCCCCGCTGTGTCCCACTATGTCCTCGCTGGTTTCCCCGCTGGGTCCCGCTGGGTCCCCGCTGTGTCCTGCTGGGTCACACTGTGTCCTCGCTGTATCCCCCGCTGTGTCCCGTTGTGTTCCCAGCTGTGTACCCCGCTGTGTCCCGCTGTATCGACGCTGTGTCCCACTGGGTCCCGCTGTTTCCTTCCTGTGTTCCCTGCTGTGTCCCGCTCTGTCCCGCTGTGTCCCCGCTGTGTGCCCTCTGTGTCCCGCTGTGTACTCCGTTGTGTCCAGCTGTATCACCGCTGTGTCTCGCTTTGGCCCCTCTCTGTCTCCGCTGTCCCCCGCTGTGTCCACTGCTGTGTCCCACTGTGTCACGCTGTGTCCCCCGCTTTGTCCCGCTGAGTCCCCTCTGTGTCGCCGCTTTGTCCCGCTGTGTCCTCGCTGTGTCCCCAGCTGTCTGCCGCTTTGTCCCCGCTGTGTCCCAAGCTGTGTCCCGCTGTGTCCCGCTGTGTACCCCGCTGTGTCCCACTATGTTTCCGCAGTGTCCCCGCTGTGTACCGCTGTGTCCCGCTGTGTCCGGCTGTGCCCCCACTGTGTCCCGTTGTGTCCCAAGCTGTGTACCTCGCTGTGTCCCGCTGTGTCCCCCGCTGTGTCCCCGCTGTGTCCCGCTGTGTCCCGCTGTGTACTGCTGTGTCCCCCGCTGAGTCCCGCTGTGTCCCCGCTGTGTCCCAATGTGTCCTCGATCTGTCCCCCGCTGTGTACCGCTGTGTCCATCCTGTGTCCCCCGCTGTGTCCCGCTGTGTCCCGCTCTGTCCCCCGCTATGTCCTGC
>NW_012299709.1:0-3685 GCF_000151885.1 Dipodomys ordii | reverse complement strand
AGCTTAAGGAGAACCATAAGGAGAAGCATTAGGAGAAGCATAAGGAGAAGCTGTAGATGCAGGAGAAGCAGAAGAAATAGAATAAGCAAAAAAACAGAAGCAGAAGCAGTGGGAGAACAGTAGAAGGAGAAGGAGAACGAGCAGCAGAAGGAGAAGCAGAATCAGAAAGAGAAGCAGAAACAGAAGGAGAACAAAAGGAGAAGCAGGAGAATCAGAAGAAGCAGAAGTAGAAACAGAAAGAGAAGTAGAAGAAGGAGAAGCAGAAGTAGAACCAGAAGAAACAGAAGAAGAAGAAGAGGAAGAAACAGAAGCAAAAGAAACAGAAGAAGGAGAAGAGCAGAAGCAGAAGCAGAAGGAAAAGCAGAAGCAGAAGGAGAAGCAGAAAGAGAAGCAGGAGAAGCTGAAGAAGCAGGAGAAGCAGAAGCAGAAGAAACCGGAGAAGCCGAAGAAGCAGAAGCAGAATCTGAAGCAGAAGGAGAAACAGAAGAAGCACAATCTGAAGCAGAAGCAGAAGAAACAGAAATAGTAGAATGAGCAGAAGCAGAAGCACCAGGAGAAGCAGAAGAAGAAGAAGAAGGAGAAGGTGAAAGGGAAGGATTAGGAGTAGGAGAAGCAAAAGGATAAGCAGAACCAGAAAGAGACGCAGAAGGAGAAGCAGCACGAGAAGTAGGTGTAGCAGGAGAAGAAGAAGCAGGAGAAGCAGAAGAAACAGAAGGCGCAGAAGCAGAATGAGAAGCAGAAGGAGAAATTGAAGCAGAAGCAGAAGCAGAAGGAGAAGCAGAAGCAGAAGAAGAAGCAGAAGAAGGAGAAGGACAAGGAGAAGGAGAAAGAGAAGAAAAAAGAGAAGCACAATGAGAAGCAGGAGAAGCAGAAGCTGGAGAAGCCGAAGCAGAAGAAACAGAAGGGGAAGAAGCAGAAGGAGAAGCAGAAACAGAAGGAAAAGCAGAAAGAGAGGCAGAAGAAGCAGCAGCAGGAGAAGCAGAAGCAGGAGAAGCCGAAAAAGCAAAAGCAGAACCTGAAGCAGAAGGAGAAGCAGGAGAAGCAGAAGAAGCAGAATGTGGAGAAGCAGAAGGAGAAACAGAAGCAGAAAGAGAAGCAAAAGCAGAAGGAGAAGCAGAAGAAACAGAAGAAGCAGAGGCAGTATCAGAAGAAGCAGAAGATTCAGAAGCAAAAGGAGAAGCAGAAGGAAAAGCAGAAGAATTAGAAGGAGAAGGAGAAGGAGAAACAGGAGTAGAAGCAGAAAGAGAAGCAGAAGAAGGAGCAGTAGAAGGAAAAGCGGCAGGAGAAACAGAAAGAGCAGCAGAAGGAGAAGCAGGAAATGCAGAAACAGGAGAAGCATAAGCAGAACAAACAGGAGAAGGACAAGAAGCAGAAGCAGAAACAGAAGGAGAAACAGAAATAGAAGGAGGGGAAGCAGAAGAAGCAGAAGCAGAAGCATAAGAATACGAAGAAGCAGAAGCAGAACCTGAAGCAGAAGGAGAAGCAGGAGAAGCAGAAGAATCAGAGTCTGGAGAAGCAGAATGAGAAGCAGAAGGAGAAGCAGAAGCAGAAAGAGAATCAAAAGCAGAAGGAGAAGCAGAAGAAACAGAAGAAGTAGAAGCAGTAGCAGTTGTAGCAGAAGCAGTAGGAAAAGCAGAAGGAAAAGCAGAAGAACAAGAAGGAGAAGGAGAAACAGTAGGAGAAGCAGAAGGAGAAGTAGAAAGAGAAGCAGGTAAAGTAGAAGAAGAAGAAGGAGAAGCAGAAAAAGCAGAAGCAGAAGGAGAAGCAGGAAAAGTAGAAGAAGCAGAAGCAAAAGGTGAAGAAGGAGAAGGAGAAGCAGAGGCAGAAGAAGAAGCATAAGGACAAGCACAAGCAGAAGGAGATGCAGAAGGAGAAGTAGGAGAAGCAGAAGAAGCAGAAGCTGAAAGAGAAGCAGAAGTAGGAGAATGAGGAGAAGCAGCAGCAGAAGGAGAAGCAGAAGCAGAATGAGAAGCAGAAAGAGAAGCAGGAGGAGGACAAGAAGCAGAAGCAGGAGAAGCCGAAAGAGAAGAAGCAGAAACAGAAGCAGAAGGAGAAGCAGAAGGAGAAGGAGAAGCAACAGAAGAAGTAGAACCAGAAATTCAGGCACGAGAAACAGAAGAAGCAGAAGCAGAAGGAGAAGCAAAAAGAGAAGCAGAAGGAGAAGTAGAAAAAGCAGCAGAAGAAGCAGAAAAACAAGCAGGAGAAGCAGAAGCAGAAAGAGAAGTAGAAGCAGAAGAAGAAGCAGTAGAAGCAGAAGAAGCAGAAGCAGGAGAAGCAGAACCAGAAGAAAAAGAAGAAGCATAAGAAGCAGAAGCAGAGGGACAAACAGAAGAAGGAGAAAGAGCAGCAGAAGGTGAAGCAGAAGGAAATGCAGAAGCAGAAAGAGAAGCAGAAATAGAAGAAGAAGAAGGAGAAGTTGGAGAATCAGAAGAAGCAGAAGCAGAAAGTGAAGCAGAAGAAGGAGAAGACAAGCAGGAGAAGCAGAAGAAGCAGAAGCGGGAGAAGCAGAAGAAGAAGAAGAAACAGAAGAAGGAGAAGGAGCAGAAGGAGAAGCAGAAGCAGAAGGAGAAGCAGAAAGAGAAGCAGAAGAAGCAGTAGCAGGTGAAGCAGAAGCAGAAGAAACAGAAGAAGCCGAAGAATCAGAAGGAGAACCTGAAGCAGAAGGAGAAGCAGAAGCAGCAGAAGCTGGAAAAGCAGAAGCAGAAGAAACCGAACAAGCAGAAGAAGCAGAAGCAGAACGAGAAGCAGAAGAAGAAGGAGAAAGAGAAGGAGTAGGAGTAGGAGGAGCAGAAGCAGAATAAGAAGCAGAAAGAGAAGCAGAAGAAGAAGCAGAAAGAGAAACAGAAGAAGCAGAAGCAGGAGAAGCAGAAGCAGAAGCAGAATGAGAAGCACAAGAAGGAGAAATTGAAGGAGAAGGAGAAGGAGACGGAGAAGCAGAAGGAGAAGTAGGAGAAGCAGAAGAAGAAGAAGCAGGAGAAGCAGAAACAGAAGAAACAGAAGGAGAAGAGCAGAAGCAGAAGGAGAAGCAGAAGGAGAAGCAGAAGAAGCAGAAGCTGAAGCAGAAGAAGAAGAAACAGAAAAAGCAGAAGAAGCAGAAGAAGAAGCAGCAGGAGAAGCAGAAGAAGAAGAAGGAGAAGGAGAAAGAGAAGGATTAGGAGTAGGAGAAACAGAAGGATAAGCAGAAGCAGAAAGAGAAGGAGAATGAGAAGGAGAAGCAGGAGAAGCAGAAGAAGCAGAAGCAGGAGAAGCAGAAGCAGAAGAAACATAGGAAGGAGAAGAAGCAGAAGGAGAAGCAGAAACAGAAGGAAAAGCAGAAAGAGAAGCAGGAGAAGCAGAAGAAGCAGCAGCAGGAGAAGCAGAAGCAGAAGAAGCCGAGGAAGCAGAAGCAGAACCTGAAGCATAAGGAGTAGCAGGAGAAGCAGAAGAAGCAGAATCTGAGAAGCAGAAGGAGAAGCAGAAGCAGAAAGAGAAGCAAAAGCAGAAGGAGAAGCTGAAGGGGAAGCAGAAGAAACCGAAGAAGCAGAATCAGTAGCAGAAGAAGCAGAAGATGCAGAAGCAGAAGGATAAGCAGAAGGAAAAGCAAAAGAACGAGAAGGAGAAGGAGTAGGAGAAACAGAAAGAGAAGCAGAAGAAGGAGCAGGAGAAGGAAAAGCAGCAGGAGAAGCAGAAAGAGCAGCAGAAGGAT
>NW_012299708.1:0-3686 GCF_000151885.1 Dipodomys ordii | reverse complement strand
CCCGCTGTGTACCGATGTGTCCCCGCTGTGTCTTCGCTGTGTCCCACTGTGTCCTTGCTGTGTCCCCGCTGTATCCCATTGTGTCCCCCGCTGTGTGCCGCTGTGTCCCCACTGTGTCCCAGCTGTGTCCCGCTGTGTCCCCGTTGTTCCCTGGTTTGTTCCCACTGTCCCCCGCTGTGTCCCTCGCTGTGTACCTCTGTGTCCTGCTCTGTCCTCGCTTTGTTCCTGGGATGTCACGCTGTGACCCCGCTGTGGCCTTGCTGTGTTCCACTCTCTCCCGCTGTGTGCAGCTCTGTGTCCCCAGCTGTGTCCATCGCTGTGTCCCCCTGTATCCCGGTTTGTCCCGCATTGTCCCCCGCTGTGTCCCACTGTTTCCCACTGTGCCCCTGCAGTGTCCCTGCTGTGTCCCGCTTTGTACCCCGCTGTGTCCCACTGTGTCCCGCTGTGTGCCCCCTTTGTTCCCCTCTGTGTCCTGCTGTGTCTCCTGCTGTGTCCCCGCTGTGTCCCGCTTTGTCCTGCTGTGTACCCTGCAGTGTCCTGCTGTGTCCCCCGATGTGTCCCGCTGTGTCCCGCTGTGTCCCCACTGTGTCCTGCTCTGTCCCCGCTGTGTCCCATGCTGTGTCCCACTGTGTCCCCGGCTGTGTACCCCGCTGTGTCCCTCTCTTTCCCGCTGTGTCCCCTGCTGTGTCCCCGCTGTGTCCCATTGTGTCCCGCTGTGTCCCGCCGTTTCCCCACTTTGTCCCGCTGTGTCCCCGCTGTGTCCCCTGCTGTGTCCCACTGTGTCCTTGCTCTGTCCCAATTTGTGTCCCGCTGTGTACTCTCTGTGTCCCCCGCTGTGTCCCTGCTGTGTCCCTTTGTGTCCCGCTGTGTCCCGCTGTGTCCCCACTGTGTCCCGCTGTGTCCCCACTGTGTCCCCTGCTGTGTCCCGCTGTGTCCCCGGCTGTGTCCCCGCGCTGTGTCCTACGCTTTCCCGCTGTGTCCCGCTGTGTCCTTGCTGTGTCCCCATTTGTGTCCCGCTGTGTCCTCTCTGTGTCCCCCGCTGTGTCCCGCTGTGTCCCCATGTGTCACGCTGTGTCCTCGCTGTGTATCCCTCTGTGTCCCGCTGTGTCCTCGCTGTGTCCCCCACTGTGTCCCCGCTGTTGACCCGCTGTGTCCCAGCTGTGTCCCCCGCTGTGTCCCACTGTGTCCATGCTGTGTCCTGCTCTGTCCCCGGCTGTGTCCCGCTGTGTCCTGCTGTGTCCGCATCTGTGTCCCCCTCTGTGTCCCCCGCTTTGTCCTGCTGTGTCCCCGCTGGGTCTCGCTGTGTACCCGGTGGGTCCCGATGTGTCCCGGCTGTGTCCCGGCTGTGTCTCTCTGTGTCCCTGGTGTGTCCTCGCTGTGTAACTGCTATGTCCCTCTGTGTCCCCGCTGTGTCCCACTGTGTCCCGCAGTGTCCCCCTATGTCCCCTCTGTGTCCTCGCTGTATCCCCTTCTGTGTCCCACTGTGTCACCCGCTGTGTGCCGCTGTATCCCCGCTGTGTCCCAGCTGTGTCCCGCTGTGTCCCTGTTGTTCCCCGGTTTGTCCCCACTGTCCCCCGCTGTGTCCCTCGCTGTGTACCTCTATGTCTTGCTCTGTCCTCGCTTTGTTCCTGTGATGTCCCGCTGTGGCCCCGCTGTGTCCCTGCTGTGTCCTCCTGTGTCCCGTTGTGTCCTCGCTGTGTCCTTCTGTATCCCACTGTGTCCTCCGCTGTGTCCCCCTCTATTTGCCCGCTGTGACCCGCTGTGTCCCGCAGTGTCCCTGCTGTGTCCTCGCTGTATCCGCAGCTGTGTCCCACTGGGTCCCCCGCTGTGTCTCCGCTGCATCCTCCTGTGACCCGCTGAGTCCCCGCTGTGTCCTCCTGTATTCCGCTGTGTCCTCGCTGTGTCCTTCTGTATCCAGCTGTGTCCCCCGCTGTATCCCCCACTATTTCCCCACTGTGACCCGCTGTGTCCATGCTGTGTCCCAAGCTGTGTCCCGCTGTGTTCAATGCTGTGTTCCCCGCTGTGTCCTGCTGTGTCCTGCTGTGTCCTCGCTGTGTCCCCGCTGTGTCCTGCTGTCTCCCGCTGTGTCCCGCTGTGGCCTGCTGTGTCCGCCTCTGTTTCCCCTGCTGTGTGCCGCTGTGTCCCGCTGTGTCCCCGCTGGGTCCCGCTGGGTCCCGCTGTGTCCCCGCTGTGTCCCTGCTGTGTCCCGCTGTGTCCTTGGTGTGTCCTCACTGTGTAACCGCTAAGTCCCTCTGTGTCCCCGCTGTGTCCCACTGTGTCCCTCGCTGTTTCCCCGCTGTGTCCCCGCTGTGTCCTCCTGTGTCCCGCTGTGTCCTCGCTGTGTCCTTCTGTATCCCGCTGTGTCCCCCGCTGTGTCCGCCACTATTTCCCCGCTGTGACCCACTGTGACCCGCAGTTTCCCTACTGTGTCCTCGCTTTATCCGCAGCTGTGACCCACTGTGTCCTCCGCTGTGTCCCCGCTGTGTCCTCCTGTGTCCAGCTGTGTCCGGCTATGTCCCCCGCTGTGTTCCCCTCTATGTCCCGCTGTGTCCCGATAAGTCCCACTGTGTCCACTACAGTGTCTCCCACTGAGTCCCTTTGTGTACACCACTGTGTACCGCTGTGTCACCCATTGTGTCCCCCGCTGTGTCCCCACTGTGTGCCGCTGTAACCCGCTGTGTCCCCCGCTATGTCCTGCTCTTTACCGCTGTGTCCCTCTGTGTCCTTGCTGTGTCCCCATTTGTGTCCCGCTGTGTCCTCTCTGTGTCACCCGCTGTGTGCCGCTGTGTCCCCATGTGTCACGCTGTGTCCTCTCTGTGTATCACTCTGTATCCCGCTGTGTCCCTGCTGTGTCCCCGCTGTGTCCCTGCTGTGTTCCACTCTCTCCTGCTGTGAGCGGCTGTGTCCCCCGCAGTGTCCCCTGCTGTGTCCCGCTGTATCCCGAGTGTGTCCCGCTTTGTCCCCCGCTGTGTCCTGCTGTTTCCCAATGTGCCCCCGCTGTGTCCCCACTGTGTCCGCTTTGTACCCCGCTGTGTCCCACTGTGTCCCGCTGTGTGCCCCCTTTGTTCCCCTCTGTGTCCTGCTGTGTCCCCTGCTGTGTCCCCGCTGTGTCCGCTGTGTCCCCGCTGTGTAACGCTGTGTCCCCTTTTGTGTCCCGCTGTGTCCCCCGCTGTGTCCCTGCTGTGTCCCTTTGTGTCCCGCTGTGTCCCGCTGTGTACCCCGCAGTGTCCCGATGTGTACTGCTGTGTCTGCCTCTGTGTACCCCGCTGTGTCCTGCTGTGTCCCCCGCTGTGTCCCGCTGTGTCCCCATGTGTCAGGCTGTGTCCTCAATGGGTCCCCCGCTGTGTCCCCACTCTGTCCCTGCTGTGTTCCACTCTCTCCCGCTGTGTGTGGCTCTGTGGCCCCTTCTGTGTCCCTGCTGTGTCCCGCAGTATCCCGGTGGGTCCCGTTTGCCCCCGCTGTGTCCCGCTGTTTCCCACTCTGCCCCTGCTGTGTCCCCGCTGTGTCCCGCTGTGTACCCCGCTGTGTCCCACTGTGTCCCGCTGTGTGCGCCCTTTGTTCCCCTCTGTGTCCTGCTGTGTCCCCTGCTGTGTCCCCGCTGTGTCCCGCTGGGTCCCTCTGTGTCGACCCCTGTGTCCCCCTGTGTCTCCGCTGTTTCCCACTGTAACCGCCGCGCTGTCCTGCTG
>NW_012299707.1:0-3686 GCF_000151885.1 Dipodomys ordii | reverse complement strand
GGGAAGGGGAAGCTGGAGCGGATGCTTTAGGAAAGTCCAAGCCGAAGGAGATGCGAAAGAGTAGCAGGAGAAGCAGAGAAGCAGAAGCTAGAAGGAGAAGAAGAAGGAGAAGAAGCAGATTCAGAGGAGCAGAAGTAGTAGAAAGAGAAGCCGGTCGAAGAGAAGCAGAACGAGAAGCAGGAGAAGCAGATGATGCAGATCGGGAGAAGCAGAAGAAGAAGAAACAGATGAAATAGAAGGAGCAGAAGCAGAAGGAGGAGCAGAAGCAGAAGGAGAAGCAGATAGAGAAGCAGGAAAAGCAGAAGAAGCAGAAGCAGGAGAAGCAGAAGCAGAAGAAACAGGAGAAGGACAAGAAGCAGAAGCAGAAGCAGAAGCAGAAGGAGAAGCAGAAACAGAAGGAGAAGCAGAAAGAGAAGGAGGGGAAGCAGAAGAAGCACAAGCAGGAGAACCAGAAGCATAAGAATCCGAAGAAGCAGAAGCAGAACCTGAAGCAGAAGGAGAAGCAGGAGAAGCAGAAGAAGCAGAATCTGGAGAAGCAGAATGAGAAGCTGAAGGAGAAGCAGAAGCAGAAAGAGAATCAAAAGGAGAAGGAGAAGCGGAAGAAACAGAAGAAGCAGAAGCAGTAGCAGTTGCAGCAGAAGCAGAAGGAGAAGCAAAAGTAAAAGCAGAAGAACCAGAAGGAGAAGGAGAAACAGAAGGAGAAGCAGAAGGAGAAGCAGAAGAAGCAGAAGGAGAAGCAGAAGGAGACACAGAAGCAGAAGAAGCAGCAGAAGGAGAAGCAGAAGGAGAAGAAGATGCAGAAGGAGAAGCAGGAGAAGCAGAAGAAGCAGAAGCAGAAGGAGAAGGAGAAGTAGGAGAAGGAGTAGGAAGAGCCACAGAAGCAATAGGAGAAGCAGAAGGAGAAGCAGAAGCAGAATGAGAAGCAGAAAGAGAAGCAGTAGAAGAAGAAGAAGCAGGAAAAGCAGAAGCAGCAGAAAGAGAAGAAGAAGAAGAAGAAGAAGAAGAAGAAGAAGAAGAAGAAGAAGAAGAAGAAGAAGAAGAAGAAGAAGAAGAAGAAGAAGAAGAAGAAGAAGAAGAAGAAGAAGAAGAAGAAGGAGAAGAAGGAGAAGGAGAAGGAGAAGCAGGAGAAGCAGAAGAAAAAGAATAAGCATAAGAAGCAGAATCAGAGGGAGAAGCAGAAGCAGGAGAAGCAGAAGAAGCAGCAGAAGGAGAAGCAGAAGCAGAAGAAGATGCAGAAGGAGAAGCAGGAGAAGCAGAAGAAGGAGAAGGAGAAGGCAAAAGAGAAGGATTAGGAGTAGGAGAAGCAAAAGGATAAGCAGAAGCAGAAAGAGACGCAGAAGGAGAAGCAGCACGAGAAGTAGGAGAAGCAGGAGAAGCAGAAACAGGAGAAGCAGAAGAAACAGAAGACGCAGAAGCAGAATGAGAAGCAGAAGGAGAAATTGAAGCAGAGGCAGAAGCAGAAGGAGAAGCAGAAGCAGAAGGAGAAGCAGAAGAAGAAGGAGAAGCAGAAAGAGAAGCACAACGAGAAGCAGGAGAAGCAGAATCAGGAGAAGCAGAAGCAGAAGAAACATAGGAAGGAGAAGAAGCAGAAGCAGAAGGAGAAGCAGAAACAGAAGGAAAAGCAGAAAGAGAAGCAGAAGAAGCATCAGCAGGAGAAGCAGAAGCAGAAGAAGCCGAAGAAGCAGAAGCAGAACCTGAAGCAGAAGGAGAAGCAGAAGAAGCAGAATCTGGAGAAGCAGAAGGAGAAGCAGAAGCAGAAAGAGAAGCAAAAGCAGAAGGAGAAGCAGAAGGAGAAGCAGAAGAAACAGAAGAAGCAGAGGCAGTAGCAGAAGAAGCAGAAGATGCAGAAGCAGAAGGAGAAGCAGATGGAAAAGCAGAAGAACGAGAAAGTGAGGGAGAAGGAGAAACAGAAGGAGAAGCAGAAAGAGAAGCAGAAGAAGGAGCAGGAGAAGGAAAAGCAGCAGGAGAAGCAGAAAGAACAGCAGAAGGAGGAGCAGGAGATGCAGAAACAGGAGAAGCATAAGCAGAACAAACAGGAGAAGGACATGAAGCAGAAGCAGAGGGAGAAGCAGAAACAGAAGGAGAAGCAGAAAGAGAAGGAGGGGAAGCAGAAGAATCAGAAGCAGAAGCATAAGAATCCGAAGAAGCAGAAGGAGAATCTCAGGCAGAAGGAGAAGCAGGAGAAGCAGAAGAAGCAGAATCTGGAGAAGCAGAAGGAGAAGCAGAAGGAGAAGCAGAAGCAGAAGGAGAATCAAAATCAGAAGGAGAAGCAGAAGAAACAGAAGAAGTAGAAGCAGTAGCAGTTGTAGCAGAAGCAGAACGAGAAGCAGAAGGAAAAGCAGAAGAACAAGAAGGAGAAGGAGAAACAGAAGGAGAAGCAGAAGGAGAAGCAGAAAGAGAAGCAGGTAAAGCAGAAGAAGAAGAAGAAGCAGAAGGAGAATAAGAAGGAGAAGCAGAAGAAGGAGAAGCAGAAATAGAAGAAGATGCAGAAGGAGAAGCAGAAGAAGCAGAAGCAGAAGGAGAAGCAGGAAAAGCAGAAGAAGCAGAAGCAAAAGGAGAAGCAAAAGAAGGAGAAGGAGAAGCAGAGGCAGAAGAAGAAGCATAAGGACAAGCACAAGCAGAAGGAGATGCAGAAGGAGAAGCAGAAGAAGCAGAAGATGAAGGAGAAGCAGAAGTAGGAGAAGGAGAAGGAGGAGAAGCAGAAGCAGAAGGAGAAGCAGAAGCGGAATGAGAAGCAAAAAGAGAAGCAGGAGAAGCACAAGAAGCAGAAGCAGGAGAAGCCGAAAGAGAAGAAGCAGAAGAAGCAGAATCAGAATCAGAAGTAGAAGCAGAAGCAGAAGGAGAAGCAGCAGAAGAAGTACAATCAGAAATTGAGGCAGGAGAAACAGAAGAAGCAGAAGCAGAAGGAGAAGCAAAAAGAGAAGGAGAAGGAGAAGGAGAAGTAGAAGAAGCAGCAGAAGGAGAAGCAGCAGAAGAAGCAGAAAAACAAGCAGGAGAAGCAGAAGCACAAAGAGAAGTAGAAGCAGAAGAAGCAGAAGCAGAAGAAGAAGCAGTAGAAGCATAAGAAGCAGAAGCAGGAGAAGCAGAAGCAGAAGATAAAGAAGAAGCATAAGAAGCAGAAGCAGAGGGAGAAACAGAAGAAGGAGAAAGAGCAGCAGAAGGTGAAGCAGAAGGAGATGCAGAAGCAGAAAGCGAAGCAGAAACAGAAGGAGAAGAAGAATCAGAAGAAGTAGAAGCAGTAGCAGTTGTAGCAGAAGCAGAAGGAGAAGCCGAAAGAAAAGCAGAAGAACAAGAAGGAGAAGGAGAAACAGAAGGAGAAGCAGAAGGAGCAGAAGAAGGAGAAGGAGAAGCAGAAGCAGAAGAAGATGCAGAAGGAGAAGCAGGAGAAGCAGAAGCAGAAGGAGAAGCAGGAAAAGCAGCAGAAGAAGATGCAGAAGGAGAAGCAAAAGAAGGAGAAGCTGAAGCAGAAGAAGGAAAAGCAGAAGAAGCAGAAGCAAAAGGTGAATCAAAAGAAGGAGAAGCAGAGCAGAAGAAAAAGCATAAGGACAAGCACAAGCAGAAGGAGATGCAGAAGGAGAAGCAGGAGAAGCAGAGAAGCAGAGATGAAGGAGCAGCAGAAGTAGGAGAAGAGAGGAGCAGAGCAGAGCAGACGAGAAGCAGAAGCGGATGAGAAGCAGAAAGAGAGC
>NW_012299706.1:0-3687 GCF_000151885.1 Dipodomys ordii | reverse complement strand
GCGAAGACACATTGGGACACAAACGGGGACACAGCGGGACTCATGCGGGGGACATAGCAGTAAACAGCGGGACACAGCGGGTCACAGCAGGGACAGAGCAGGTGACACAGAGGGGTACACAGAGGGACACAGCAGTGGACAAAGCAGGACACAGCGAGGACACTGCGGGACACTGCGGGAGACACAGCAAGGACACAGCGGGACACAGTGGAACACAGCGGGACATAGCAGTGACACTGCAGGGGACACAGCCGGGGACACAGCAGGACACCGCGGGGGAGACAGGGAGGACACAGCGGGACAAAGCAGGGGATACAGCGGGACACAGCGAGGGACACAGCATCGATAGAGCGGGGACACAGCAGGGTACACAGCTGGGGACACAACGGGACACAGTGGGGGACATAGCGAGACACAACGGGATGCAGCGGGACACAGCGGGGCACAGCGGGGACAAAGCGGGAGACACAGCAGGGAACAGAGCAGGACACAGCGGGGGACACAGCGAGGACACAGCGGGACACAGCGGGGGACACAGCGGGGGACACAGCGGGACACAGCTGGACACAACAGAGTACACAGCGGGACACAGCGGGCACAAAGCGGGGGACACAGCGGGACACAGCGGGACACAGCGGGGGACACAGTGGGGGACACAGCGGGACACAGCGGGGAACACAGCGAGGACACAGCGGGACAAAGAGAGAAAAAGCGGGGGACACAGGGTGGACACAGCGGGACTCAGTGGGGGACACAGCAGTACACAGCGGGACACAGCGGGACACAGCGGGGGACACAGAGGGGTACAGAGAGGTACACAGCGAGGACACAGCGGGACACAGCGGGACACAGCGTTGATACAGCGGGGACACAGCGGGACACAATGGGGTACACAGCGGTGACACAGCTGGACACAACGGAGTACACAGTGGGACACAGCGGGCACAAAGCGGGGACAGAGCGGGACACAGCTGGACACAGCGGGACATAGCGGGGGACACAGCGGGACACAGAAGGGGACACAGTGAGGACACAGTGGGACACAGCGGGGGACACAGCGGGGGACACAGCGGGACAAAGCGAGGAACAGCGTAGATACAGCGGGGACACAGCGTTACACAGCGTGGTACACAGCTGTCGACACAACAGGACACAGTGTGGGCACAGCGGGACACAGCGGGACACAGTGGGACACAGCGGGGACAAAGCGTGAGACACAGCGGGGGACAGAGTGGGAGACAGCAGGGGACATAGCGGGGACTCAGCGGGGTCACAGCGGGATACAGCGGGACACAGAGTGACACAGCGGGACACAGCAGAGGACACAGCAGGACACAGCGGAGGACAGAGCAACGACACAACAGGACACAGCGGGGACACAGGGGGACTCAGCAGGGTTACAGCGGGACACAAAGGGACACAGCAGGACACAGCGTGACACAGCTGTGACACAGCAGGGACACAGCAGGGACACAGTGGGGGACACAGCGGGACAAAACGGGACACAGCGGGGGACACAGTAGGACAGAGCAGGGGACACAGTGGGGGACAGAGGGGGACACCACGAATAACAGAGTAAGGACACAGCGGGACACAGCGGGACACAGCCTTGATACAGCGGGATTCACAGCCTTACACAGCGGGTTACACAGCTGGGGACACAGCGGGACACAGCAGGACAGAATGGGACACAGACGGGATAAAGCGTGAGACACAGCGGGGGACAGAGTGGGAGACAGCGGGGGACAGAGCGAGGACACAGAGGGACACAGCGGGGACACAGCGGGGACTCAGCTGGGGACACAGCGGGGGACAAAGCGGGACACCACTGACACAGCGGGACACAGCGCGAAACAGCGGTGACCCTGCGGGGACACAGCGGGACACAGCGGGACAGAGTGGGGGACACAGCGGGACACAGCGGGGGACAGAGCGTGAGACACAGCGAGACACATCAGAGACAAAGCTATACACAGCGGGGTACATAGAGGGACACAGCGGGGAAACAGCGGGGGACACAGCGGGACACAGCGGGGAACACAGCGAGGACACAGCGGGACACAGCGGGACACAGCGTCGATACAGCGAGGACACAGTGGGACACAGCGGGGTACACAGCTGGGGACACAACGGGACACAGCGGGGGACACATTGAGGACACAGCAGGACACAGCGCGGGACACAGGGGGGACACAGCGGGACACAGCGGGGGACACAGCGAGTACACATTTGGAGACAGCGGGGACACAGCGGGACTCAGCGGGGGACACAGCAGTACACATCGGGACACAGCGTGACACAGCGGGGGACACAGAGGGGTACACAGTGGGACACAGCGGAACACAGCGATACACAGCAGGGACACAGCAGGGGACACAGCGGGACACAGAGGGGGACACAGCGGGACACAGAAGGGGACACAGCTGGGGACACAGCACAGCGGGACACAGTGGGGGACACAGGGGGGACAAAGCGGGACACAGCGGGGGACACAGCGGGACACAGTGGGACACAGCGGGGACACAGCTGGGACACAGTGGTGGACACAGAGTGACAGAGCAGGGGACACAGCAGGAGACACAGAGGGACACAGCGGGACACAGCGATGGACACAGGGGGGACACAGCGGGACACAGGGGGGACACAGTGAAGACACATTGGGACATAACGGGGACACAGCGGGACTCAGCGGGGGACATAGCAGTACACAGCGGGACATAGCGGGTCACAGCAGGGACAGAGCGGGTGACACAGAGGGGTACACAGCGGGACACAGCAGTGGACAAAGCAGGACACAGTGGGGGACACAGCGAGGACACTGCGGTACACTGCGGGAGACACAGCAAGGACACAGCGGGACACAGGGGAACACAGCGGGACATAGCAGTGACACAGCAGGGGACACAGCGGGACACAGCCGGGGACACAGCGGGACACAGCAGGGGAGACAGGGAGGACACAGCGGGACAAAGCGGGTGACACAGTGGGACACAGCGAGGGACACAGCGTCGATAGAGCGGGGACACAGCGGGGTACACAGCTGGGGACACAACGGGACACAGTGGGGGACATAGCGGGACACAACGGGACGCAGCGGGACACAGCGGGGCACAGCGGGGACAAAGCGGGAGACACAGCAGGGAACAGAGCAGGACACAGCGGGGGACACAGCGAGGACACAGCGGGACACAGCGGGGACACAGCGGGGACTCAGCGGGGGACACAGCGGGGGACAAACGGGACACCACGGAACACAGCGGGATACAGCGGGACACAACGGGGACAAAGCGGGACTCAGCGGGGAACACAGCAGGGGACAAAGCGGGACACCACGGGACACAGTGTGACACATCGCGCCACAGCGGCGATACTGCGGGGACACAGCGGGACAAAGTGGGGGACACAGCGGGACACAGCGGGGGACACAGTAGGGGATAGCGGGGGACAGAGAGTGGACAGAATGGAACACAGCGGTGACACAGCTGGACACAGCGGGGTACAAAGCGGGACACAGCGGGCACACAGCGCGGACACAGCAGGGACACAGCAGGGGACACAGTGGGACACAGCAGGGACACAGCAGGGGACACAGAGGGACACAGCGGGACACAGCGGGACACAGCGGGGCACAGCAGGGACACAGCGAGGGACACAGCAGGGGACACAGCGGGACACACCGGGGGACAT
>NW_012299705.1:0-3687 GCF_000151885.1 Dipodomys ordii | reverse complement strand
ACAGTGAGGGACACAGCGGGACACAGCGGGGAACACAGGGAGGGCACAGCGGGACCCAGCGGGACACAGCGGGGACACTGCGGGAACATAGCGGGTCACAGCGGGGTACACAGCGGGACACAGCAGGACACAGCTGGGGACACAGCGAGGACACAGCGGGACACAGCGGGGGATACAGCGAGGACACAGCGGGACACAGCGAAACACAGCGGGGGACAAAGCAGCAGACAGCGGTGGACACAGCGTGGACACAGCGGGACACAGCGGCAACACAGAGGGGACTCAGTGGGGGACACAGCGGGGGACAAAGTGGGACACCACGGGACACAGTGTGACACAGCGGGACACAGCGGGGACACTGCGGGGACACAGCAGGACAAACGGGGGACACAGCGGGACACAGCTGGAAACAGCGAGGACACAGCGGGGGACAGCGTTGAAAGAGAGGGGCCACAGCAGAACACAGCGGTGACACAGATGGACACAGCAGAAGACACAGCGGGACACAGTGAGGGACAAAGCGGGACACAGTGGGGAACACAGGGAGGACACAGCGAGACCCAGCGGGACACAGCGGGGACACTGCGGGAACATAGCGGGTCACAGCGGGGTACACAGCGGGACACAGCAGGACACAGCTGGGGACACAGCGAGGACACAGCGGGACACAGCGGGGGATACAGCGAGGACACAGCGGGACACAGCGAAACACAGCGGGGGACAAAGCGGGAGACAGCGGTGGACACAGCGTGGACACAGCGGGACACAGCGGCAACACAGAGGGGACTCAGTGGGGGACAAAGTGGGACACCTCGGGACACCGTGTGACACAGCGGGACACAGCAGGGACACTGCGGGGACACAGCAGGACAAACGCAGGACACAGAGGGACACAGCTGGAAATAGCGAGGACACAGTGGGGGACAGCGTTGACAGAGAGGGGCCACAGCGGAACACAGCGGTGACACAGATGGACACAGCAGAAGACACAGCGGGACACAGTGAGGGCCACAGCGGGCCACAGCGGGGAACACAGGGAGGACACAGCGGGACCCAGCGGGACCCAGCGTCGATACAGAGGGGACACAGCGGGACACAGCGGGGTACACAGCTGGGGACACAACGGGACACAGCGGGGGACACAGCGAGGACACAGCGGGACACAGCGGGACACAGCGGGGACACTGCGGGAACATAGCGGGTCACAGCGGGGTACACAACGGGACACAGCAGGACACAGCTGGGGTCACAGCGAAGACACAGTGGGACACAGAGGGGGACATAGGGAGGACACAGCGGGAAACAGCGAAACACAGCGGGGGACAAAGCGGGAGACAGCGGGGGACACAGCGTGGACACAGCGGGGACACAGAGGTGACTCAGTGGGGGACACAGCGGGAGACAAAGCGGGACACCACCGGACACAGTGTGACACAGCGGGACACAGCGGGGACACTGCAGGGACACAGCAGGACAAACGGGGGACACAGCGGGACACAGCTGGGAACAGCAGGGACACAGCGGGGGACAGCGTTGACAGAGAGGGGCCATAGAGGGACACAGCGGTGATACAGATGGACACAGCGGGGTACACAGCCGGACACAGCGGGCACACAGCGGGGACACATCGGGACACAGCGGGATACAGCGGGGACACAGCGGGACACAGTGGGAAAAAGCGGGGGACACAGTGGGACACAGCGGGGACAGAGTGGGACACAGCAGGACACAGCGGGACACAGCGAGGGCACTGCGGGACACAGTGGAGGACACAGCGAGGACACAGTGGGGACACAGCAGGACACAGCAGGGTACACAGCTGGGGACACAACGGGACACAGCGGGGGACACAGCGAGGACACAACGGAACACAGGGGGGGACACAGCGAGGACACAGCGGGAAACAGCAGGACACAGCGGGGTACACAGCTGGGGACACAATGGGACACAGCGGGGGACACAGCGGAACACAGCGGGGGACACAGCGAGGACACAGCGGGACACAGCGAGACACAGCGGGACACAGCGGGGACACAGCAGTAGACACAGCGGGACACAGCGGGGGACACAGCAGGACACAGCGGGGAACACAGGGAGGACCCAACGGGACCCAGCGGGACACAGCGTCGATACAGCGGGGACACAGCGGGACACAGTGGGGTACACAGCTGTGGACACAACGGGACACAGCGGGGGACACAGCGAGGACACAGCGGGACACATCGGGACACAGAGGGTGACAAATGGGGACACAGCGAGACACAGCGGGGAACACAGCGAGGACACATTGGGACACAGCAGGGACAAAGCGGGACTCAGCGGGAGACACAGCAGTACACAGCGTGACACAGCGGGACACATCGGGGGACACAGAGGGGTACACAGCGGGACACAGCAGGGAACACAGCGAGGACACAGCGGAACACAGAGGGGGACACAGCGAGGACACAGCGGGACACAGCGAGACACAGCGGGACATAGCGGGGACACAGCAGTAGACACAGCGGGACACAGCGGGGGACAAAGCGGGACACCATGGGACACAGCCGGACACAGCAGGGACACAGCGGGACACAGCGGGGGACACAGCGGGACACAGCGGGGGACCCAGCGAGGACACAAAGGGACACAGTGGGGGACACAGCGAGGACACAGCGGGGGACACAGCGAGGACACAGCAGGACACAGCGGGACACAGCGGGGGACACAGCGACGACACAGAGAGAACCAGCGGGACGCAGCATCGATACAGTGGGGACACAACGGGACACAGCCGGGTACACAGCTGTGGACACTACCGGACACAGCGGGGGACACAGCGAGGACACAGCAGAACACAGTGGGCGACACAACGAGGACACAGAGGGACACAGAGGTGACACAGCTGGACACAACAGAGTACACAGCGGGACACAGAGGGCACACAGCGGAGACACAGCGGGACACAGCAGGGAACACAGGGAGGACACAGCGGTACCCAGCGGGACACAGCGTCGATACAGCGGGGACACAGTGGGACACAGCTGGGTACACAGCTGGGGACACAACGGGACACAGCGGGGGACACAGCGAGGACACAGCGGGACACAGCGGGACACAGCCGGGACACTGCGGGAACATAGCGGGACACAGCGGGGTACACAGCGGGACACAGCGGGACACAGCGGGACACAGCTGGGGACCCAATGAAGGCACAGCGGGATACAGCGGGACACAGTGAGGGACCAAGCGGGAGACAGGGAGGGACACAGCGAGGACACAGCAGGACACAGGGGCGACACAGAGGGGACTCAGCGGGGTCACAGCGGGAGACAAAGCGGGACACCATGGGACATATTGTGACACAGCGGGAAACAGCGGGGACACTGCGGGGACACAGCGGGACAAAGCGGGGGACACTGCTGTGGACACTACCGGACACAGCGGGGCACACAGTGAGGACACAGCAGAACACAGCGGGGGTCACAGCAAGGACACAGCAGGACACAGAGGTGACACAGCTGGACACAACAGAGTACACAGCGGGACACAGCGGGATACAGCGGGACACAGCGTGGGACAAAGCGGGAGACAACGGGGGACACAGGAGGGACACAGGGAGGACACAGCGGGACACAGCGGGGACACTGCGGGGACTCAGCGGGACACAGCGGGGGACACAGCGGGACACAGCGGGACCCAGTGTGA
>NW_012299704.1:0-3687 GCF_000151885.1 Dipodomys ordii | reverse complement strand
CTGTGTCCCACTGTGTCCCCGCTGTGTCCCGTTGTGTCCCGCTGTGTCCCCGCTGTGTGCCCGCTGTGTCCCTCTGTGTACCCCGCTGTGTCCCGCTGTGTCCCGCTGTGTCACACTGTGTTCCGTGTTGTCCCGCTTTGTCCCCCGCTGTGACCTCGCTTTGTTTCCCGCTGTGTCCCGCTGTGTACCACTCTGTGACCCTGCTGCGTCCCGCTCTGTACCCGCTGTGTCCTGCTATGTTCCCACAGTGCCCCTGCTGTGTCCCGCTGTGTCCTCGCTGTGTCCACCGCTGTGTCCCGTTGTGTCCTCAGCTGTGTACCCCGCTGTGTCCCGCTGTGTCCCCTCTGTATCGACGCTGTGTCCTGCTGGGTCCCGCTGTGTCCTCGATGTGTTCTTCGTTGTGTCCCGCTGTGTCCCCCGCTGTGTCCCTCGCTGTGTCCCTGCTGTGTCCCTGCTGTGTCCCCGCTGTGTCCCGCTGTGTCCAGCTTTGTCCTCGCTGCGTCCCAAGCTGTGTACCGCTGTGTCCCCCGCTGTGTCCCGCTGTGTCCTACTGTGTCCCCGCTTTGTCCCACTGTGTCCCCCGCTGTGTCCCGCTGTGTACCACTGTGTCCCGCTGTGTCCCGGTGTGTCCGCGCTGTGTTCCCGGCTGTGTCCCGCTGTGTACCCCTCTGTGTCCCCCGCTGTGTCCCGCTGTGTCCCCCGCTGTGACCCGCTGTGTCCCGCTTTGTCCCCTGCTGTGTCCCCACTGTGTGCCCCCTGTGTCCCGCTGTGTACGCCGCTGTGTCCAGCTGTGTTCCGGCTGTGTCCCGCTGTGTCCTTTCTCTGTCCCCTGCTGTCCCCTTTTGTGTCTCCCGCTGTGTCCCCTCTCTGTCCCCTGCAGTGTCCCCGCTGTGTCACAGTGTGTCACAATGTGTCCCGTGTTGTCCCGCTTTGGCCCCCGGTGTGACCTCGCTGTGTTTCTCGCTTTGTCCCGCTGTGTACCCTTCTGTGTCCCCCGCTGTGTCCCGCTGTGTACCCCGGTGTGTCCAGCTGGGTCCTCTCTTTGTCCCTCGATGTCTCCTGCTTTGTCCCACGCTGTGTCCCGCTGTGACCCGCTGTGTCCTCGCTGTGTCCCCTGCTGTGTCCCGCTGTGTTCCCCGCTGTGACCCGCTGTGTCCCTCTGTGTCCCTCACTGTGTCCCTGCTGTCTCCCCTCTGTGTCCCGCTGTGTTCCCTGCTGTGTCCCGCTGTGTCCCCCGCTGTGTCCCTGCTGTGTCCCCGCTGTGTCCTGCTGTATACTGCTGTATACTGCTGTGTCCCCGCTGTGTCCGGCTGTGTTCCCCATGTGTCCCCCGCTGTGTCCCACTGTGTGCCACTGTGTCCCCCACTGTTTCCCCCGCTGTGTCCGGCTGTGTCCCCCGCTGTGTCCCGCTGTGTCCACTGCTGTGTCCCCGCTGTGTCCCGCTTTTTCCCCGGCTGTGTCCCGCTGTGTCCTCACTGTGTCCCCCGCTGTATCCCGCTGTGTCCTCGCTGTGTCCCCAGCTGTGTCCCGCTGTGTCCCCCGCTTTGTCCCGCTGTGTCCCACTGTGTCCCATTGTGTCCCGCTGTGTCCCGCTGTGTCCCCGCTGTGCCCGCTGTGTCCCGCTGTGTACCCCGCTGTGTCCAGCTATGTCATCGCTGTGTCCCGCTGTGGCCCATCTCTGTCTCCGCTGTCCCCCGCTGTGTCCCCCGCTGTGTGCCACTGTGTCCCGCTATGTCCCCCGCTTTGTCCTGCTGTGTCCCCGCAGTGTCCCCGCTGTGTCCCGCTGTGTCACACTGTGTCCCGTGGTGTCCCACTTTGTCCCGCGCTGTTTCCCCCGCTGTGTCCTCCGCTGAGTCCCCTCTGTATCGACGCTGTGTCCCGCTGTGTCCCGCTGTGTCCTCGCTGTATTCCCCGCTGTGTCCCGCTGTGTCACCTGCTGTGTCCCCCGCTGTGTCCTCGCTGTGTCCCCCGCTGTGTCCCGCTGTGTCCTTGCTGGGTCCCACGCTGTGTCCCGCTGTGTCCCGCTGTGTCCCTGCTGTGACCCTCTCTGTCCCCGCTGTATTGACGCTGTGTCCCGGTGTGTCCCGCTGTGTCCGCGCTGTGTTTCCGGCTGTGTCCCGCTGTGTACACCTCTGTGTCCCGCTGTGTCCCGCTGTGTACTGCTGTGTCCCCCGCTGAGTCCCGCTGTGTCCCAATGTGTCCTCGCTCAGTCCCCCGCTGTGTACCTCTGTGTCCTTCCTGTGTCCCACGCTGTGTCTCGCTGTGTCCCCGCTGTGTCCCCCGCTATGTCCCGCTTTGTCCCCCGCTGTGTCCCGCTCTGTCCTTGCTGTGTCCCCCGCTGTGTGCCGCTGTGTCCTCGCTGTTTCCCCCGCTGTTTCCCGCTGTGTCCCCGCTGTGTCCCCCACTGTGTCCCGCTGTGTCCTCGCACTGTCCCCCGCTGTGTCCCGTTGTGTCCCCAGCTGTGTTCCCCGCTGTGTCCCACTCTGTCCCCGTTGTATCAATGCTGGTTCCTGCTGGGTCCCGCTGGGTCCTCCCTGTGTCTCCCGCTGTGCCCTCTGTGTCCCCCACTGTGTCCCGCTGTGTCTACTGCTGTGTCCCCGCTGTGTCCCGCTCTATTCTCGCGGTGTCCCACGCTGTGTTCTGCTGTGTCCTCGCTGTGTTCCCCGCTGTGTCCCTCTGTGTCCTGCTGTGTACTGTTGTGTCCCCCGCTGTGTCCCTGCTGTGTCCTCCGCTGTGTCCCGCTATGTCCTGCTGTGTCACGGTGTTTCCTCGCTGTGTCCCCGCTGTGTTCCTCTGTGTACCCCGCTGTGTCCAGGTTTGTCCCCGCTGTGTCTCGCTGTGTCCCACGCTCTGTCCCCCACTGTGTCCCGCCCTGTCCCCCGCTCTGTCCCGCTGTGTACTGCTGTGTCCCCCGCTGAGTTTCGCTGTGTCCCCGCTGTGTCCCAATGTGTCCTCGCTGTGTCCCCCACTGTTTCCAGCTGTGTCCTCCCTGTTTCCCCTGCTGTGTCCCGCTGTGTCCCGCTGTGTCCCCCGTTGTGTCCCACTGTGTCCTTGCTGTGTCCCCCGCTGTGTGCCGCTGTGTCCTCGCTGTGTCCCCCGCTGTGTCCCGGTGTGTCCTGCTGTGTCACGCTGTTTCCCCGCTGTGTCCCCGCTGTGTCCCTCTGTTTAACCCGCTGTGTCCAGCTTTGTCTCCGCTGTGTCTAGCTGTTTCCCACGCTCTGTCCCCCACTGCATCACGCTCTGTGCCCCGCTGTGTCCCGTTGTTTCCCGCTGTGTCCTCGCTGTGTCCCACGCTGTGTCCCATTGTATCCCCAGCTGTGTACCACGCTGTGTCCCGGGATGTCCCCGCTGTACCGACGCTGTGTCTCGCTGGGTCCCGCTGTGTCCTCCCTGTGTTCCCCGCTGTGTCCCGCTGTATCCCCCACTGTGTCCTGCTGTGTCCTGCTGTATCACGCTGTTTCCCCGCTCTGTCCCCCGCTGTGTCTCCCGCTGTGTCCCGCTGTGTCCCTGCTGTATCCCGCTGTGTCCCCACTGTATCCCCCGCTGTATCCTGCTGTGTCCCACTCTGTGTCCTGCTGAGTGCCGCTGTGTCCCCCTCTGTGTCCCCACTCTATCCTGCTGTGTCCCCCGCTGTGTCCCCGCTATGTCCACCTGTGTCTCTGCTCTGTCCCGCTGTGTCCTTGCTGT
>NW_012299703.1:0-3688 GCF_000151885.1 Dipodomys ordii | reverse complement strand
TACTACGTTGTGTCCAGCTGTGTCACCGCTGCGTCTCTCTTTGGCCCCTCTCTGTCTCCGCTGTGTCCCGCTGTGTCCCGCTGTGTCCCGCTGTGTCCCCCGCTTTGTCCCACTGAGTCCCCTCTGTGTCGCCGCTGTGTCCCGCTGTGTCCTCGCTGTGTCCCCCGCTGTCTGCCGCTTTGTCCCCGCTGTTTCCCTAGCTGTGTAGCGCTGTGTCCCGCTGTGTACCCCGCTGTGTCCCACTATGTTCCCGCAGTGTCCCCGCGGTGTCCTGCTGTGTCCCTCTGTGTCCTCGCTGTGTCCCCCGAGTGTCCCGTTGTGTACCCAGCTGTACACCCCGCTGTGTCCCGCTGAGTCCCCGCTGTAACGACGCTGGGTCCCACTGGGTCCCGCTATGTCTTCCCTGTGTTCCCCGCTGTGTCCCGCTGTGTCCCCAGCTGTGTACCCCGCTGTGTCCCGCTGTGTTCCCGCTGTATCGACGCTGTGTCCCGCTTGATCCCGTTGTGTCCTCGCTGTGTTCCCCGCTTTATCCCGCTGTGTACCCCTCTGCGTCCCTCGCTGTGTCCCGCTGTGTCCCCCGCTGCGTCCCGCTGTGTCCCTGCTGTGTCCCAATGTGTCCTCGCTGTGTCCCCCACTGTGTCCCGCTGTGTCCCCCCTGTGTCCCCCGCTGTGTCCCTCTGTGTCCCGCTGTGTCCCCCGCTGTGTTCCCCGCTGTGTACCGCTGTGTGCCCCGCAGTGTCAGCGCTGTGTACCGCTGTGTCCTCGCTGTGTCCCCCGCTGTCTCCCGCTCTGTACCCCGCTGTGTCTCAAGCTTTGTCCCTGCTGCGTCCCACTGTGTCCCGCTGTGTCCCGCTGTGCCCCCACTGTGTCCCGTTGTGTTCACAGTTGTGTACCACGCTGTGTAACGCTGTGTCCCCGCTGTATCGACGCTGTGTCGCCCTGGGTCCCGTTGTGTCCTCGCTGTGTTCCCCGCTGTGTCCCGCTGTGTCCGCCACTATGTCCCGCTGTGTCTACGGCTGTGTCCCCACTGTGTCCCGCTGTGTCCTCACTGTGTCCTCGCTGTGTCCCACGCTGTGTTCTGCTGTGTCCTCGCTTTTTTCAATGTTGTGTCCTGCTGTGTCCCTGCCATATCGACGCTGGTTTCACCTGGGTCCCTTTGTGTCCTCCCTGTGTCCCCCGCTGTGTCCTGCTGTGTCCCCCGCTGTGTCCCTGCTGTGTCCCCGCTGTGTCCCGGTGTGTCCCGCTGTGTACTGCTGTGCCCCGCTGAGTCCCGCTGTGTCCCCGCTGTGTCCCAATGTGTCCTCGCTATGTCCCCCGCTGTGTCCCGCTGTGTTCTCCCTGTGTCCACCGCTGTGTCCCGCTGTGTCCCTCTGTGTCCCCCGCTGTGTCCCCCGCTATGTCTCGCTGTGTCCCCCGCTGTGTCCCACTGTGTCATTGCTGTGTCCCCCGTTCTGTGCCGCTGTGTCCTCGCTGTGTCCCCGGCTGTTTCCCACTGTGTCCTGCTGTGTCACGCTGTTTCCCCACTGTGTCCCCGCTGTTTCCCTCTGTGTACCCCGCTGTGTCCAGCTTTGTCCCCGCTGTGTCTCGCAGTGTCCCACACTCTGTCCCCCACTGTGTCCCGCTGTGTCCCCCGCTGTTTCGCATTGTGTCCCCCACTGTGTCCCGCTGTGTCCCCGCAGGATCACCTCTGTTTCCCGCTGTGTCCCGCTGTGTTCCGTGGTGTCCTTGCTGTGTCCCCCTGCTGTGTCCCGCTGTGTCCCGCTGTGTCCCCGCAAGTTCACCTCTGTTTCCCGCTGTGTCCCGTTGTGTGCCGCTGTGTCCTCACTGAGTCCCCTACTGTCTCCCTCTCTGTCCCCCGCTGTGTCTCACGCTTTTTCCCCGCTGTGTCCCACTGTGTACCGCTGTGTCCGGCTGTGCCCCCACTGTGTCTCGTTGTGTCCACAGCTGTGTACCACGCTGTGTACCACGCTGTGTAACGCTGTGTCCCCGCTGTATCGACACTGTGTCCCGCTGTGTCCTCGCTGTGTTCCCCAGTGTGTCCCGCTGTGTCCACCGCTGTATCCCCAGCTGTGTCCTCGCTGTGTTCCTGCTTTGTCCTGCTGTGTCCTCACTGGGACCACCACTGTGTGTCGCTGTGTCCACCGCTGTGTCCCGCTGTGTCCAGCTGTGTCCCGCTTTGTCCCCGCTGTGTCCCGCTGTGTCCCGCTGTGTCCCCGCTGTGTGCCTGCTGTGTCCCGCTGTGTCTTCCCCTTTGTCCCGCTGTGTCCCCGCTGTGTCCCCGCTGTGTCCCGCTGTGTCCCGCTGTGTCCCCGCTGTGTGCCCGCTCTGTCCCGCTGTGTATCCCGCTGTGTCCAGTTGTGTCACCGCTGTGTCTCGCTGTGGCCACTCTCTGTCTTCGCTGTCCCCCGCTGGGTCCCCCGCTGTGTCCCGCTGTGTCCCCCGCTTTGTCCTGCTGTGTCCCGCAGTGTCCCGCTGTGTCCCGCTGTGTAACACTGTGTCCCCTGGTGTCCCACTTTGTCCCACGCTGTGTCCCCCGCTGAGTCCCCTCTGTGTCGCCGCTGTGTCCCCCTGTGTCCTCACTGTGTCCCCCGCTGTCTCCCGCTTTGTCCCTCGCTGTGTTCCGCTGTGTCCCACTGTGTCCCCGCTGTGTCCCCAGCTGCGTCCCGCTGTGTCCCGCTGTGTCCCGCTGTGTCCCTGCTGTATCGACGCTGTCTCCTGCTGGGTCCCACTGTGTCCTCGATGTGTTCCCCGTTGTGTCCCGCTGTGTCCCCAGCTGTGTCTCCCGCGGTGTCCCGCTGTGTCCTCGCTGGGTCCCCTTCTGTGTCCCGCTGTGACACCCGCTGTGTTCCGCTTTGTCCCGCTATGTCCCGCTGTGTCCCCGCTGTGTGCCCGCTGTGTCCCGTTGTGTACTCTGTTGTGTCCAGCTGTGTCACCGTTGTGTCTTGCTTTGGCCCCTCTCTGTCTCCGCTGTCCCCCACTGTGTCCCCTGCTGTGTCCCGCTGTGTCCCGCTGTGTCCCCCGCTTTGTCCCGCTGAGTCCCATCTGTGTCGCCGCTGTGTCCCGCTGTGTCCTCGCTGTGTCCCCGGCTGTCTGCCGCTTTGTCCCCGCTGTGTCCCTAGCTGTGTCCCGCTGTGTCCCGCTGTGTCCCCTGCTTTGTCCCGCTGAGTCCCATCTGTGTCGCCGCTGTGTCCCACTATGTTCCCGCAGTGTCCCCGCTGTGTCCCGCTGTGTCCCGCTGTGTCCCGCTGTGTCCTCGCTGTGTCCCCTGAGTGTCCCGCTGTGTCCCCAGCTGTGCACCCCGCTGTGTCCCGCTGTGTCCCCGCTGTAACAGCTCTGGGTCCCGCTGGGTCCCGCTATGTCCTCGCTGTGTCCCCCGCTGTGTCCCGCTGTGTCTCACTGTGTCCCAATGTGTCCTCGCTGTGGCCCCCGCTGTGTCCTGCTGTGTCCTCCCTGTGTCCACCGCTGTGTCCCGCTGTGTCCAGCTGTGTCCACCGCTGTGTTCCCCGCTGTGTACCGCTGTGACCCCCCGCAGTGTCAGCGCTGTGTCCCGCTGAGTCCCTCGCTGTGTCCCCCCACTGTCTCCCGCTCTGTACCCCCGCTGTGTCTCAAGCTTTGTGACTGCTTTTGTCCCACTGTGACGCGCTGTGTCCCGCTGTGTTTCAAACTTGTGTAACTCCACTGTGTAATG
>NW_012299702.1:0-3688 GCF_000151885.1 Dipodomys ordii | reverse complement strand
AGTAAGCAGAAAGTGTAAGCAGAATGAGATGCAGAAGGAGAAACAGATTCAGAAGCAGGTGATGCAGATGCAGTAAGAGAAGCACAAGATGGAGGAATTGAATGAGAAGAAGAATGAGACTGAGAAGCAGTAGGAGAAGAAGGAGAAGCAGAAGAAGAAGAAGCAGGTGAAGCTGAAACAGAAGAAACAGAAAAAGCAGAAGAAGCAGAAGAAGAAGCAGCAGGATAAGTAGAATAAGTAGAAGGAGAAGAAGAAGAAGGAGAAGGATTTGGAGTAGGAGAAACAGAAGAATAAGCAGAAGCAGAAAGAGAAGCAGAAGGAGAAGCAGGAGAAGCAGAAGAAGCAGAAGCAGGAGAAGCAGAAGCAGAATGAAAAGCAGAAGAAGGAGAAATTGAAAAAGAAGAAGATTCAGAAGGAGAAGCAGAAGCAGAAGGAGAAGCAGAAGAAGGAGAAGCAGAAGGAGAAACAGAAGGAGAAGCAGGAGAAGCAAAAGCAGGAGAAGCAGAATCAAAAGAAATAGAAGAAGGATAAGAAGCAGAAGCAGAAAGAGAAGCAGAAACAGAAGGAGAAGCAGAACCTGAAGCAGAAGAAGCAGAAGCAGAACCTGAAGTAGAAGGAGAAGAAGGAGAAGCAGAAGAAGCAGAATCTGGAGAAGAAGGAGAAGCAGAAGCAGAAAGAGAAGCAAAAGCAGAAGGAGAAGCAGAAAGAGAAGCAGAAGAAACAGAAGAAGCAGAAGCAGTAGCAGAAGAAGCAGAAGATGGAGAAGCAGAAGGAATAGCAGAATAACGACAAGGAGAAACAGAAGGAGAAGAAGAATGAGAAGCAGAAGGAGAAGCAGGAAAAACAGAAGATGTAGAAACAGACGAAGAAGCAGAAGAAGGAGAAGCAGAAGCAGAAGAAGAAGCAGAAGGAAAAGCACAAGCAGAAGGAGATGCAGAAGGAGTAGCAGGAGAAGCAGAAGAAGCAGAAGCAGAAGGAGAAAAAACAGAATCAGAAGAAGCAGAAGGAGAAGTAGAAAGAGAAGCCGACGAAGAGAAGCAGAACGAGAAGCAGGAGAAGCAGAAGAAGCAGAGCGGGAGAAGCAGAAGAAGAAGAAACAGAAGAAATAGAAGGAGCAGAAGCAGAAGGAGGAGCAGAAGCAGAAGGAGAAGCAGAAAGAGAAGCAGGAAAAGCAGAAGAAGCAGAAGCAGGAGAAGCAGAAGCAGAAGAAACAGGAGAAGGACAAGAAGCAGAAGCAGAAGGAGAAGCAGAAACAGAAGGAGAAGCAGAAAGAGAAGGAGGGGAAGCAGAAGAAGCAGAAGCAGGAGAACCAGAAGCATAAGAATCCGAAGAAGCAGAAGCAGAACCTGAAGCAGAAGGAGAAGCAGGAGAAGCAGTAGAAGCAGAATCTGGAGAAACAGAATGAGAAGCTGAACGAGAAGCAGAAGCAGAAAGAGAATCAAAAGGAGAAGGAGAAGCGGAAGAAACAGAAGAAGCAGAAGCAGTAGCAGTTGCAGAAGAAGCAGAAGGAGAAGCAAAAGTAAAAGTAGAAGAACGAGAAGGAGAAACAGAAGGAGAAGCAGAAGGAGAAGCAGAAGAAGCAGAAGGAGAAGCAGAAGGAGAAACAGAAGCAGAAGAAGAAGCAGAAGAAGATGCAGAAGGAGAAGCAGAAGAAGCAAAAGCAGATGGAGAAGCAGAAGGAGGAGAAGGAGAAGGAGAAGGAAGGTCAGCAGAAGCAATAGGAGAAGCAGAAGGAGAAGCAGAAGCAGAATGAGAAGCAGAAAGAGAAGCAGTAGAAGCAGAAGAAGCAGGAAAAGCAGAAGCAGAAGAAAGAGAAGTAGAAGAAGAAGAAGAAGAAGAAGAAGAAGAAGAAGAAGAAGAAGAAGAGAAGAAGAAGAAGAAGCATAAGGAGAAGCATAAGGAGAAGCATAAGGAGAAGCAGTAGAAGCAGAAGAAGCAGAAGCAGGAGAAGCAGAAGCAGAAGAAAAAGAATAAGCAAAAGAATCAGAAGCCGAAGCACTGGGAGAAGCAGAAGCAGAAGGAGAAGGAGCAGCAGAAGGAGAAGCAGAAGCAGAAAGAGAAGCAGAAACAGGAGGACAACAAAAGGAGAAGCAGGAGAATCAGAAGAATCAGAAGTAGAAGCAGAAAGAGAAGGAGAAGAAGGAGAAACAGAAGTAGAATCAGAAGAAACAGAAGAAGAAGAAGCATAAGAAACAGAAGCAAAAGAAACAGAAGAAGGAGAAGAGCAGAAGCAGAAGCAGAAGGAGAAGCAGAAGCAGGAGGAGAAGCAGAAAGAGGAGGAGGAGAAGCAGAAGAAGCAGGAGAAGCAGAAGCAGAAGAAACAGAAGAAGCCGAAGAAGCAGAAGCAGAATCTAAAGCAGAAGGAGAAACAGAAGAAGCACAATCTGAAGCAGAAGCAGAAGAAACAGAAATAGTAGAATAAGCAGAAGCAGAAGCAGCAGGAGAAGGAGAAGAAGAAGACGGAGAAGGCGAGAGAGAAGGATTAGGAGTAGGAGAAGCAAAAGGATAAGCAGAAGCAGAAAAGAGACGCAGAAGGAGAAGCAGCACGAGAAGTAGGAGAAGCAGGAGAAGCAGAAGCAGGAGAAGCAGAAGAAACAGAAGACGCAGAAGCAGAATGAGAAGCAGAAGGAGAAATTGAAGCAGAAGCAGAAGGAGAAGGAGAAGCAGAAGGAGAAGCAGAAGAAGGAGAAGGAGAAGCAGAAAGAAAAGCAGAAAGAGAAGCAGGACGAGAAGCAGGAGATGCAGAAGCAGGAGAAACAGAAGCAGAAGAAACAGAAGACGGAGAAGAAGCAGAAGGAGAAGCAGAAACAGAAGGAGAAGCAGAAAGAGAAGGAGGGGAAGCAGAAGAAGCAAAAGCAGGAGAAGCAGAAGCATAAGAATCCGAAGAATCAGAAGCAGAACCTGAAGCAGAAGGAGAAGCAGAAGAAGCAGAATCTGGAGAAGCAGAAGGAGAAGCAGAAGCAGAAAGAGAAGCAAAAGCAGAAGGAGAAGCAGAAGGAGAAGCAGAAGAAACAGAAGAAACAGAAGCAGTAGCAGAAGAAGCTGAAGATGTAGAAGCAGAAAAAGAAGCACAAGAAATAGCAGAAGAACGAGAAGAAGAACGAGAAGGAGAAGGAGAATCAGAAGGAGAAGCAGAAGGAGAAGCAGAAGGAAAAACAGAAGCAGAAGAAGCAGCACAAGGAGAAGCAGAAGCAGAAGAAGATGCATAAGGAGAAGCAGGAGATGTAGAAGAAGCAGAAGCAGGAGAAGCAGAAGCATAAGAATCCGAAGAAGCAGAAGCAGAACCTGAAGCAGAAGGAGAAGCAGAAGAAAGAGAAGAAGTAGGAGCAGTAGCAGTTGTAGCAGGAGCAGAATGAGAAGCAGAAGGAAAAGCAGAAGAACAAGAAAGAGAAGAAGAAACAGAAGGAGAAGCAGAAGGAGAAGCAGAAAGAGAAGCAGGTACAGCAGAAGAAGAAGAAGCAGAAAGAGAATCAGAAGGAGAAGCAGAAGAAGGAGAAGGAGAAGCAGAAGAAGATGCAGAAGGAGAAGCAGAAGCAGAAGGAGAAGAAGGAAAAGCAGAAGAAGCAGAAGCAAAAGGAGAAGCAAAAGAAGGAGAAGGAGAAGCAGTGGCAGAAGAAGAAGCATAAGGACAAGCTCAAGCGGAAGGAGAAGCAGGAGAAACAGAAGAAGCAGAAGCTGAAGGAGAAGC
>NW_012299701.1:0-3689 GCF_000151885.1 Dipodomys ordii | reverse complement strand
TCAATTCCTTCTTCTGCCCTTCCTTCTCCTTCTCCTTCTCCTACTTCTGCTTCTCCTGCTTTTGCTTCTTCTGCTTGTCCTGCACCTCCTTCTGCATCTTCTTCTGCTTCTGCTTGTCCTTCTGCTACTTCTTCTGCTTCTGTTTCTCCTTCTTCTGCTTCTCCTTCTGCTTCTCCTTCTGCTTCTCCTTCTGCCGCTCCTTCTGCTTCTCGTTCTGCTTCTGCTTCTCCTTCTGCTCTTCCTACTCCTAATCCTTCTCTTTCTCCTTCTCCTTCTTCTTCTTCTGCTTCTCGTTCTGCTTCTGCTTCTGCTTCTTCTGCTTGTTCTGTTTCTTCTGCTTCAGGTCCTGCTTCTGCTTCATCGGCTTCGTCTGTTTGTTGTTCTTCTGCTTCTCCTGCTACTGCTTCTTCTCCTTCTCTTTGTGCTTCTCCTTCTGCTTCTGCTTCTCCTTCTGCTCCTTCTCCTTCTTCTGTTTCTTTTTCTTTTTCTTCTTCTTCTTCTTCTTCTTCTTCTTCTTCTTCTTCTTCTTCTTCTTCTTCTTCTTCTTCTTCTTCTTCTTCTTCTTCTTCTTCTTCTTCTTCTTCTGCTTCTTCTTCTGCTTCTTCTTCTGCTTCTGCTTCTTCTGCTTCTTCTGCTTCTCCCGCTTCTGCTTCTTCTGCTTCTCCTTCCATTCCTCTGCTTCTGCTTTTTCTTCTCCTTCTTCTGCTTCTGCTTCTTCTGATTCTCCAAATAATCCTTCTTCCTCTGTTTCTGCTTCTCTTTCTGCTTCTGCTTCTGCATCTCCTTCTGCTTCACCTTCTGCTGCTCCTTCTTCTATTTCTCCCTCTGCTTCTGCTTCTGCTTCTTATGCTTCTTCTTGTTCTTCTGTTTCTACTTCTCCTGCTTCTGCTTCTTATGCTTCTACTGCATCTTCTTCTGCTTCTGCTTCTTCTGCTTCTACTTCTCTTTCGGCTTCTGCTTCTCCTGCTTGTTTTTCTGCTTCTTCTGCTGCTTCTCCTTCTGCTGCTTCTTCTACTTCTCCATCTGCTTCTCTTTTTGCTTCTCTTTCTGCTTCTGCTTCTTCTGTTTCTCCTGCCTGAATTTCTGGTTCTACTTGTTCTGCTGCTTCTCCTTCTGCTTTTGCTTCTACTTCTGATTCTGTTTCTGCTTCTTCTGCTTCTTCTCTTTCGGCTTCTCCTGCTTCTGCTTCTTGTGCTTCTCCTGCTTCTCTTTCTCCTTCTCATTCCGCTTCGGCTTCTCCTTCTGCTTCTGCTTCTCCTCCTTCTCCTTCTCCTACTTCTGCTTCTCCTTCAGCTTCTGCTTCTTCTGCTTCTCCTGCTTCTCCTTCTGCTTGTGCTTGTCCTTATGCTCCTTCTTCTTCTTCTGCTTCTCCTTCTCCTTCTTTTGCTTTTGCTTCTGCTTCTTGTGCTTTTCCTGCTTCTCCTTCTGCTTCTCCTGCTTCTCCTTCTGCATCTTCTTCTGTTTCTGCTTCTCCTTCTCCTTCTTCTGCTTCTCCTTCTGATTCTCCTTCTGCTTCTTCTCCTTCTGCTTTACCTGCTTCTCTTTCTGCTTCTCCTTCTGCTTCTCCTTCTGTTTCTCCTTCTCCTCGTCCTTCTGCTTTTCCTTCTGCTTCTCCTTCTGCTTCTGCTACAACTGCTACTGCTTCTACTTCTTCTGATTCTTCTGCTTCCCCTTCTGCTTTTGATTTTCTTTCTGCTTCTGCTTCTCCTTCTGCTTCTCATTCTGCTTCTCCAGATTCTGCTTCTACCGCTTCTCCTGCTTCTCCTTCTGCTTCAGGTTCTACTTCTTCTTCTTCGGATTCTTATGCTTCTGCTTCTCCTGTTTCTGCTCTCCTGCTTCTCCTTCTGCTGCTCTTTCTGCTTCTCCTGCTGCTTTTCCTTCTCCTGCTCCTTCTTCTGCTTCTCTTTCTGCTTCTCCTTCTGTTTCTCCTTCTCCTTCTCCTTCTCGTTCTTCTGCTTTTCCTTCTGCTTCTCCTTCTGTTTCTGCATCTTCTGCTGCTTCTGCTACTGCGTCTGCTTCTTCTGTTTCTTCTACTTCTCCTTCTGCTTTTGCTTCTCTTGCTGCTTCTGCTCCTCCTTCTGCTTCTCCAGATTCTGCTTCTTCTCCTTTTCCTGCTTCTCCTTCTGCTTCAGGTTCTTCTTCTTCTTCTTCGGCTTCTTCTGCTTCTGCTTCTCCTGCTTCTGCTTCTTCTGCTTCCCCTCCTTCTCTTTCTGCTTCTCCTTCTGCTTCTCCTTCTCCTTCTGCTTCTTGTCCTTCTCCTGTTTCTTCTGCTTATGCTTCTCCTGTTTCTGCTTCTCCTGCTTCTCCTTCTGCTGCTCTTTCTGCTTGTCCTGTTGCTTCTCCTTCTCCTGCTCCTTCTTCTGCTTCTCTTTCTGCTTCTCCTTCTGTTTCTCCTTCTCCTTCTCCTTCTCGTTCTTCTGCTTTTCCTTCTGCTTCTCCTTCTGCTTCTGCATCTTCTGCTGCTTCTTCTACTGTGTCTGCTTCGTCTGATTCTTCTCCTTCTCCTTCTGCTTCTCCTTCTGCTTTTGCTTCTCTTTCTGCTTTTGCTTCTCCTTCTGCTTCTCCAGATTCTGCTTCTTCTGCTTCTCCTGCTTCTCCTTCTGCTTCAGGTTCTGCTTCTGCTTCTTTGGATTCTTAAGCTTCTGCCAATCCTGCTTCTGCTTCTTCTGCTTCCCCTCCTTCTCTTTCTGCTTCTCCTTCTGTTTCTGCTTCTCCTTCTGCTTCTGCTTCGTGTCCTTCTCCTGTTTCTTCTGCATCTGCTTCTCCTGTTTCTGCATCTCCTGCTTCTCCTTCTGCTGCTCTTTCTGCTTCTCCTGCTGCTTTTCCTTCTCCTGCTCCTTCTTCTGCTTCCCTTTCTGCTTCTCCTGTTTCTCCTTCTCCTTCTCCTTCTCGTTCTTCTGCTTTTCCTTCTGCTTCTCCTTCTGCTTCTGCATATTCTGCTTCTTCTGGTACTGCCTCTGCTTCTTCTGTTTCTTCTGCTTCTCCTTTTGCTTTTGCTTCTCTTTCTGCTTCTGCTTCTCCTTCTGGTTCTCCTTCTTCTTCTCCAGATTCTGCTTCTTCTGCTTCTCCTGCTTCTCCTACTTCTCGTGCTGCTTCTCCTTCTTCGTCTCTTTCTGCTTCTGCTTATCCTTTTGCTTCTCCTATTCCTAATCCTACTCTTTCGCCTTCTCCTTCTTCTTCTTCTGCTTTTCCTGCTGCTTCTGCTTCTGCTTATTGTACTATTTCTGTTTCTTCTGCTTCTTCTTCAGATTGTGCTTCTTCTGTTTCTCTTGCTTCAGATTCTGCTTCTGCTTCTTTGGCTTCTCCTGTTTCTTCTGCTTCTGCTTCTTCTACTTCTCCTGCTTCTCTTTCTGCTTCTCCTTCTGCTTCTCCTTCTGCTTCTGCTCTTCTCCTTCTTCTGTTTCTTTTGCTTCTGTTTCTTCTTCTTCTTCTTCTTCTTCTTCTTCTTCTTCTTCTTCTTCTTCTTCATCTTCTTCTTCTTCTTCTTCTACTTCTGTTTCTTCAGAATCTACTTCTGCTTCTCCTTCTTCTCCTCTTTGTGCTACTACATCTGCTTCTAAAAAATCTCCTGCTTATCCTTCCTGTTCTCCTTCTCTATCAGCTTCTCAATCTGCTTATCTTTTAAGCTTCTGCAGATCCTTCTAAATCTACTTCTGCTTCTTTTGCTTAATATTTTCCATCAGCTACGG
>NW_012299700.1:0-3689 GCF_000151885.1 Dipodomys ordii | reverse complement strand
GCTGTGTCCCCCGGTGAGGTCGCCGCTGTGTCCCCGCTTTGTCCCGCTGAGTCCTCCATGTGTCCCCCGCTGTGCCCCGCTGTGTCCGGCTGTGTCCCCCGCTGTGTCCCCCGCTGTGTCCCCGCAGTGTCAGCGCTGTGTCCCGCTGTGTCCTCGCTGTGTCCCCCGCTGTCTCCCGCTGTGTCCCCCGCTGTGTCCCGCTGTGTCCCCCGCTGTGCCCTGCAGTGTCCCGCTCTGTCCCGCTGTGTCCTCGCTGTGTCCCCGCTGTGTCCCCCGCTGTCTCCAGCTCTGTCCCCTGCTGTGTCTCACGCTTTGTCCCCGCTGTGTCCCACTGCGTCCCGCTGTGTCCCGCTGTGCCCCCACTGTGTCCCGTTGTGTCTACATCTTTGTACCATGCTGTGTAACGCTGTGTCTCCGCTGTATCTACGCTGTGTCCCGCTGCGTGCCGCTGTGTCCTCGCTGTGTTCCCCGCTGTGTCCAGCTGTTTCCCCCACTGTGTCACCCACTGTGTCCTCGCTGTGTCCCCCGCTGTGTCCCGCTGTGTCCCGCTGTGTCCTCGCTATGTCCTGCTCTGTGTCCCGCTGTGTCCCCCGCCATGTCCCGCTGTGTCCCGCTGCGTCCCCGCTGTGTCCCGCTGTGTCCCGCTTTGTCCCACACTGTGTCCCGCAGTGACCCCGCTGTGTCCCGCTGTGTCCCACTGTGTCCCGTGGTGTTCCGCTTTTTCCGCTGCTGTGTCCCCGGCTGAGTCTCGCTGTGTCCCCACTGTGTCCTCTGTGTGTCCCCCGCTGTGTCCTGCTCTGTTCCCCACTGTGTCTCCCGTTTTGTCCCTGCTGTGCCCCGCTGTGTCCCGCTGTGTCCCGCTGTGTCCCCCACTGTGTCCCGTTGTGTCAACAGCTGTGTACCCCGCTGTGTCCCGCTGTGTACCCGCTGTATCGACGCTGTGTCCCGCTGGGTCCTGCTGTCTCTCTCTGTGTTCCCCACTGTGTCCCGCTCTGTCTCCCGCTGTGTCCCTTGCTGTGTCCCCAGCTGTGTCCTTGCTGTGTCCCCGCTGGGTCCCGCTGGGTCCCACAGTGTCCCCCGCTGAGTCCGGTTGTTACACCGCTGTGTCCCGCTGTGTCCCCACTCTATCGACGCTGTGTCCCGCTGGGTCCCACTGTGTCCTCTCTTTGTTCCCCGCTGTGTCCAGCTGTGTCCCCGGCAGTGTCTGGCTGTGTCCCGCTGTGTTCCCCGCTGTGTCCTTGCTGTGTCCCCGCTGTGTCCCGCTGTGTCCCGCAGTGTCCCCAGCTGTGTCCCGCTGTGTCACCGCTGTGTCCCGCTTTGACCTCGCTGTGTCCCCCGCTGTGTCCCGCTTTGTGCCTGCTTTGTAACCCCCTGTGTCCCTCTGTGTCCCCCGCTGTGTCCCGCTGTGTCCCCTGCTGTGTCCCCACTGTGTCACGCTGTGTTTCGCTGTGTCTGGCTGTGTCCTTGCTCTGTCTCCTCAGTGTCCAGCTGTGTCTTCCCTGTGTCCCCCGCTGTATCCCGCTGAGTCCCCTGCTGTGTCCCGCTGTGTCCCGCTGTGTCACGCTCTGTTCCCTCTGTGTCCCTCTGTGTCCAGCTCTGTCCCTGTTGTGTGTCCGCTGTGCCCCGCTGTGTACCCTTCTGTGTCCAGCTGTGTCCCCTCTGTGTCCCACTGTGTCCCTTCTCTTTCCCCCGCTGTCCACCGCTGTGTCCCCCGGCTGTGTCCCGCAGTGTCCCCGCTGTGTCCCGCTGTGTCCTACTGTGTCCCGTGGTGTCCCGCTTTTTTCCCTCTATGTCCCCTGCTGAGTCCCCTCTGTGTCCCCGCTGTGTCCAGCTGTGTCATTGCTGTGTCCTCCGCTGTCTCCCGCTTTGTCCCACGCTGTGTCCTACTGTGTCCCTGCTGTGTCCGGCTGTGTCCCCCGCTGTGTCCCGCTGTGTCCCTCTTTGTCCCCCGCTCTGTCCTGCAGGGTCCCGCTGTGTCCCCGCTGTGTCCCTGCTGTGTCCGGCTGTGTCCCCTGCTGTGTCCCGCTGGGTCCCGCTCTGTCCCCCGCTGTGTACCGCTGTGTCCCCGCAGGTTCACCGCTGTTTCAGGCTGTGTCCTGCTGTGTTCCGTGGTGTCCCGCTTTGTCCCCCGCTGTGTCCCACTGTGTCCACTGCTGGGTCCCTGCTGGGTCCCGCTGTGTCTCGTTGATTCCCGCTGTGTCCTCGCATTGTCCCATGCTGTGTTCCGCTGTGTCCTCCCTGTGTCCCCCGCTGTGTCCTGCTGTGTCCCCCGCTGTGCCCCGCAGTATCCCGCTGTGTCCCGCTGTGTCCTCGCTGTGTCAAACTGTGTCCCCCCTGTTTCCCTGCTGGGTCCTGCTGTGTCCCGCTGTGTCCCGCTGGGTCCCCTGCTTTGTCCCGTTGTGTCCCCGCAGTGACCCCGCAGTGTCCCGCTGTGTCCCACTGTGTCCTGTGGTGTCCCGCTTTGTCCCCCGCTATGTCCACTGCTGAGTCCCCTCTGTGTCCCCGCTGTGTCCCGCTGTGTCCAACGCTGTGTCCCGCTGTGTCCCCCGCTGTGTCCTGCTGTGTCCCACTGTGTCCTGCTGTGTCCCGCAGTGTCCCCGCTGTGTCCCCGCTGTGTCCCACTGTGTCCTCGTGGTGTCCCCGCGGGTTCACCGCTGTTTCACGCTGTGTCCCGCAGTGTTCCGTGGTGTCCCGCTTTGTCCCCCACTGTGGCCCCCCCTGAGCCACCTCTGTGTCCCCGCTGTGTCCCGCTGTGTCCTCGCTGTGTCCGCCTCTGTCTCCTGCTCTGTCCACTGCTGTGTCTCACGCTTTGTCCCCGCTAGGTCCCGCTGTGTCCCGCTCTGTCCCCCACTGTGTCCCCCGCTGAGTCCTCTATGTGTCGCCACTGTGTCCCGCTGTGTCCTCGCTGTGTCCCCTGCTATATCCCGCTTTGTCCCACGATGTGTCCCGCTGTGTCCCGCTGTGTCCCGCTGTGTCCCCGCTGTATCGACGCTGTCCCCCGCTTGGTCCCGCTGTGTCCTCGCTGTGTTCCCAGCTGTGTCCCGCTGTTTACCCCTCTGTGTCCCCCGCTGTGTCCCGCTGTTTCCCACTGTGTTCTGTGGTGTCCCGCTTTGTCCCCCGCTGTGTCCCCCGGTGAGTCGCCGCTGTGTCCCCGCCTTGTCCCGCTGAGTCCTCCATGTGTTCCCCGCTGTGTCCCGCTGTGTCCCGCTGTGTCCTCAATGTGTCCCACTCTGTGTTCCGTTGTGTCCACGCTGTGTCCCCCGCTGTGTCCCGCTGTGTCCCCCGCTGTGCCCTGCAGTGTCCCGCTGTGTCCCGCTGTGTCCTCGCTGTGTCCCGCTGTGTCCCCCACTGTATCCCCTGCTGTGACCGGCTGTGTCCCCCACTGTGTCCCACTCTGTCCCCCTCTGTGTCCCGCTGTGTCACCCGCTGTATCCCACTGAGTCCCCCGCAATGACACTGCTGTTTTCTGCTGAGTCCTGCTGTGTCCCCTGATGTGTCCCCGCAGGTTCACCGATGTTTCACGCTGTGTCCCGCAGTGTTCCCGTGGAGGTCCCGCTTTGTCCCACGGCTGTGGGCCACCCCTGAGCCACTTCTGTGGTACCCGGCTAGAGTCCCACATGTGTCACCACTGGGTACCGCCTCCGGTCTCCAACTCTGGCCACCTTCTGTGGTCTCCAGCCTTTTGTCCC
>NW_012299699.1:0-3689 GCF_000151885.1 Dipodomys ordii | reverse complement strand
CAGAAGCAGGAGAAGCTAAGAAGCAGAAGCTATACTGAAGCAAAAGCAAAAGAAAAAGAAGAAGCATAAGTAGAAGAAGCAAAAGCAGAAGTAGAAGCAGAAGAACGAGAAGGAGAAAGAGAAATATAAGGAGAAGCAGAAGGAGAAGCAGAAGCAGAAGGAGAAGCAGAAGTAGGAGAAGGAGAAGGAAGAGCAGCAGAAGCAATAGGAGAAGCAGAAGGAGAAGCAGAAGCAGAATGAGAAGCAGAAAGAGAAGCAGTAGAAGCAGAAGAAGTCGGAAAAGCAGAAGCAAAAGAAAGAGAAGAAGAAGAAGAAGAAAAAGAAGAAGAAGAAGAAGAAGAAGAAGAAGAAGAAGAAGAAGAAGAAGAAGAAGAAGAAGAAGAAGAAGAAGAAGAAGAAGAAGAAGAAGAAGAGGAAGAAGAAGAAGAAGAAGAAGAAGAAGAAGAAGAAGAAGAAGAAGAAGAAGAAGAAGAAGAAGAAGAAGAAGAAGAAGAAGAAGAAGAAGAAGAAGAAGAAGGAGAAGGAGAAGGAGAAGCATAAGGAGAAGCAGTAGAAGCAGAAGAAGCAGAAGCAGGAGAAGCAGAAGCAGAAGAAAAAGAATAAGCATAAGAAGCAGAATCAGAGGGAGAAGCAGAAGGAGAAGGAGCAGCAGAAGGAGAAGCAGAAGCAGAAAGAGAAGCAGAAACAGAAGGAGAACAAGAAGGAGAAGCAGGAAAATCAGAAGAAGTATAAGTAGAAGCAGAAAGAGAAGGAGAAGAAGGAGAAGCAGAAGTAGAAGTAGAATCAGAAGAAACAGAAGAAGAAGAAGCAGAAGAAACAGAAGCAAAAGAAATGGAAGGAGAAGAGCAGAAGCAGAAGCAGAAGGAGAAGCAGAAGAAGAAGGAGAAGCACAAAGAGAAGCAGGAGAAGCAGAAGAAGCAGGAGAAGCAGAAGAAGAAGAAACAGAAGAAGCCGACGAAGCAGAAGCAGAATCTGAAGCAGAAGGAGAAACAGAAGAAGCACAATCTGAAGCAGAAGCAGAAGAAACAGAAATAGTAGAATAAACAGAAGCAGAAGCAGCAGGAGAAGCAGAAGCAGAAGAATGAGAAGGCAAAAGAGAAGGATTAGGAGTAGGAGAAGCAGAAGGATAAGCAGAAGCAGAAAGAGAAGCAGAAGGAGAAGCAGCACGAGAAGCAGGAGAAGCAGAAGAAGCAGAAGCAGGAGAAGCATAAAAAACAGAAGACGCAGAAGCAGAATGAGAAGCAGAAGGAGAAATTGAAGCAGAAGGAGAAGCAGAAGAAGAAGGAGAAGGAGAGGGAGAAGCAGAAAGAGAAGCAGAACGAGAAGCAGGACAAGCAGCAGCAGGAGAAGCAGAAGCAGAAGAAACAGAAGGAGAAGAAGCAGAAGCAGAAGGAAAAGCAGAAACAGAAGGAAAAGCAGAAGGAGAAGCAGGAGAAGCAGAAGAAGTAGCAGCAGGAGAAGCAGAAGCAGAAGAAGCCGAAGAAGCAGAAGCAGAAACTGAAGCAGAAGGAGAAGCAGGAGAAGGAGAAGAAGCAGAATCTGGAGAAGCAGAAGGAGAAACAGAAGCATAAAAAGAAGAAAAAGCAGAATGAGAAGCAGAAGGAGAAGTAGAAGAAACAGAAGAAGCAGACGCAGTAGCAGAAGCAGCAGAAGATGCAGAAGGAGGAGAAGCAGAAGGAAAAGCAGAAGAACGAGAAGGAGAAGGAGAAGAAGAAACAGAAGGAGAAGCAGAAAGAGAAGCAGAAGAAGGAGCAGGAGAAGGAAAAGCAGAAGGAGAAGCAAAAAGAGCAGCAGAAGGAGAAGCAGGAGAAGCAGAAACAGGAGAAGCATAAGCAGAAGTAACAGGAGAAGGACAAGAAGCAGAAGCAGAAGGAGAAGCAGAAACAGAAGGAAAAGCAGAAGGAGAAGCAGGAGAAGCAGAAGAAGCAGCAGCAGGAGAAGCAGAAGCAGAAGAAGCCGAAGAAGCAGAAGCAGAACCTGAAGCAGAAGGAGAAGCAGGAGAAGGAGAAGAAGCAGAATCTGGAGAAGCAGAAGGAGAAGCAGAAGCAGAAAGAGAAGCAGACGAAGAGAAGCAGAACGAGAAGCAGGAGAAGCAGAAGAAGAAGAAACAGAAGAAGGAGAAGTAGCAGAAGCAGAAGGAGAAGCAGAAGGAGAAGCAGAAAGTGAAGTAGAAACAGAAGGAGAAGCAGAAAGAGAAGGAGGGGAAGCAGAAGAAGCAGAAGCATAAGAATCCGAAGAAGCAGAAGCAGAACCTGAAGCAGGAGAAGTAGAAGAAGCAGAATCTGGAGAAGCAGAATGAGAAGCAGAAGCAAAAAGAGAATCAAAAGCAGAAGTAGAAGCAGAAGAAAAAAAAGAAGCAGAAGCAGTAGTCGTTGTAGCAGAAGGAAAAGCAGTAGGAAAAGCAGAAGAACGAGAAGGAGAAGGAGAAGCAGAAGGAGAATCAGAAGGAGAAGCAGAAGCAGAAGAAGAAGAAGCAGTAGAAGGAGAAGCAGAAGCAGAAGATGCAGAAGGAGAAGCAGAAGAAGCAGAAGCAGAAGAAGAAGCAGAAGTAGGAGAAGGAGAAGGAAGGGCAGCAGAAGCAATAGGAGAAGCAGAAGGAGAAGCAGAAGAATGAGAAGAAGAAAGAGAAGCAGGAGAAGCACAAATGCAGAAGCAGGAAAAGCAGAAACAGAAGATACAGAAGAAGAAGAAGAAGAAGAAGAAGAAGAAGAAGAAGAAGAAGAAGAAGAAGAAGAAGAAGAAGAAGAAGAAGAAGAAACAAAAGGAGAAGAAGAAGCAAAAGAAGAATGAGAAGCAGGAAAGCAGAAGGAGAAGAAGAAGCAGCAGAAGTAGAAGCAGAAGGAGAAGTAGAAGAAGGAGAAGGAGGAGCAGAAGGACAAGCAGCAGGAGAAGCAGAAAGAGAAGCAGGAGAAGCAGAAGAAGCAGGAGAAGCAGAAGCAGAAGAAAAAGAAGAAGCATGAGAAGCAGAAGCAGAGGGAGAAGGAGAAGATGTAGAAGCAGAAGGAGAAGCAGAAGGAAAAGCAGAAGAACGAGAAGGAGAAGGAGAAACAGAAGGAGAAGCAGAAGGAGAGGCAGAGGGAGAAGCCGAAGGAGAAGCAGGAAAATCAGAAGAAGCAGAAGCAAAAGGTGAACCAAAAGAAGCAGGAGAAGCAGAAGCAGAGGAAGAAGCATAAGAACAAGCACAAGCAGAAGGAGATGCAGAAGGAGAAGCAGGAGAAGCAGAAGAAGCAGAAGCTGAAGGAGAAGGAGAAGTAGGCGATGGAGAAGGAGAAGGAGGAGAAGCAGAAGCAGAAGGGGAAGCAGAAGCAAAATGAGTAGCAGAAAGAGAAGCAGGAGAAGCACAAGAAGCAGAAGCAGGAGAACCCGAAAGAGAAGAAGAAGAAGCAGAAACAGAAGCAGGAGAAGCAGGAGAAGCTAAGAAGCAGAAGCAACTGAAGCAGAAGCAAAAGAAACAGAAGAAGCATAAGTAGCAGAAGCAAAAGCAGAATTAGAAGCAGAAGAACGAGAAGGAGAAGGAGAAAGAGAAATATAAGGAGAAGCAGAAGGAGAAGCAGAAGCAGAAGGAGAAGCAGAAGTAGGAGAAGGAGAAGGAAGAGCAGCAGAAGCAATAGGAGAAGCAGAAGGAGAAGCAGAAGCAGAATGAGAAACAGAAAGAGAAGCAGTAGAAGCAGAAGAAGCAGGAAAAGTAG
>NW_012299698.1:0-3690 GCF_000151885.1 Dipodomys ordii | reverse complement strand
TCATCTGTTCCCGTTCTGTCCCCCGCTGTGTCCCTGCGGCGTCCCCGCTGTGTCCTTGCAGTGTCCCGCTGGGACCCGCGGTGTCCTCGCTGTGCTCCCCGCTGTGTCCCCTGCTGTGTCCCGCTGTGTCCCGCTGTGTACTGCTGTGTCCCCTGCTCAGTCCCGCTGTGTCCGCGCTGTATCCCAATATGTCCTCGCTGTGTCCCCCGCTGTGTCCCGCTGTGACCCCACTGTGTCCACCGCTGTGTCACGCTGTGTCCCACTGCGCACCCCGCTATGTTACCCGCTGTGTCCCGCTGTGTCCCCCGCTTTGTCCCCCGCTGTGTCCCCTGCTGTGTCCCTGCTGTGTCCCGCTGTGTTCCGCAGTGTCCTGCTATGTCCCGCTGTGTCCCGCTGTGTCCCGCTATGTCCCCCACTGTGTCTCGTTTTGTCCCCAGCTGTGTACCCCGCTGTTTCCAACTATGTCCCTGCTGTATTGACGCTGTGTCCCGCTGGATCCCGTTGTGTCCTCTCTGTATACCCCGCTGTGTCCCACTGTGTCCCCCCCTGCGTCCCCCGCTGTGTTCCTCTGTGTCCCACGCTTTGTCCCACGGTGTCCCCTGCTGTGTTTCCACTGTGTCCCGCTGTGTCGCGATGTGTCCCGCTGTGTCCTCGCTATATCACCCGCTCTGTCCCGCTGTGTCCTCACTCTGTCCCCCGCTGTGTCCCGCTGTGTCCCCCGTGTGTCCATCTGTGTACCCTGCTGTGTCCAGCTGTGTCCCCGCTGTGTCACGCTGTGTCCCCAGCTCTGTCCCCAGCTGTGTTTCGCTGTGTCCCCGTTGTGTCCCGCTGTGTCCTGCTGTGTCACCCGCTGTGTCCCGCTGTGTCTCCAAAGTGTCCCCGCTGTGTCCCGCTGTGTCCAACGCTGTGTCCCGCTGTGTCCCGCTGTGTCCCCTGCTGTGTCCCCCGCTGTGTCCCGCTGTGTTGTCGCTGTGTGCCCCGCTGTGTCCCGCTGTGTCCCTGCTGTGACCCGCTGTGTCCTCGCTGTGTCCCCTGCTGTCTCCCGCTTTGTCCCCCGCTGTGTCCCGCTGTGTCCCCTGCTGTGTCCCCTTTGTGTCCCGCTGTGTCCCGCTGTGACCCTGCTGAGTCCCGCTGTGTCCCCGCTGTGTCCCAATGTGTCCTCACTGTGTCCCCCGCTGTGTCCCACTGTGTCCACCCTGTGTCCCCCACTGTGTCCCGCTGTGTCTACTGCTGTGTCCCGCTGTGTTCCGCAGTGTCCTGCTATGTCCCGCTGTGTCCCGCTCTGTCCCGCTCTGTCCCCCGCTGTGTCTCGCTGTGTCCCCCGTGTGTCCATCTGTGTACCCTGCTCTGTCCAGGTGTGTCCCCGCTGTGTCCCGCTGTGTCCCCAGCTCTGTCCCCAGCTGTGTATCGCTGTGTCCCGCTGTGTCCCGCTGTGTCCTGCTGTGTCCCGCTGTGTCTCCAAAGTGTCCCCCGCTGTGTCCCGCTGTGTCCCCTGCTGTGTCCCTGCTGTGTCCCACTGTGTTTCGCAGTGTCCCGCTGTGTCCGCACTGTGTCTCCCGCAGTGTCCCGCAGTTTCCTCGCTGTGTCCCCGGTAGTGTCCTGCTGTGTCCCCTGCTGTTTTCCGCTGTGTACCCCTCTGTGTCCCCCGCTGTGTCCCTGCTGTGCCCCGCTGTGTCCCGCTGTGTACTGCTTTGTCCCCAACTGAGTCCCGCTGTGTCCCCGATGTGTCCCAATGTGTACTCTCTGTGTCCTCCGCTGTGTCCTGCTCTGTCCCCCCTGTGTCCCCCGCTGTGTCCCGCTGTGTCCCTCTGTGTCCTCTGCTGTGTCCCCTGCTCTGTCCCACTGTGTCCCCCGCTGTGTCCCGCTGTGTCCCGCTGTGTCACCCGCTGTGTCCCGCTGTGTCCCCCGCTGTGTCCCGCTGTGTCTTCACTGTGTCTGCCTCTGTCTCCCGCTCTGTCCCCCGTTCTGTCCCCCGCTGTATCCCTGCTGCGTCCCCGCTGTGTCCCGCTTTGTCCTGCTGTGTCCCCCGCTGAGTCCCGCTGTGTCAGTGCTGTGTCCCTCAGTGTCCTTGCTGTGTCCCCCGCTGTGTCCTGCTTTGTACCTCCTGTGTCGCACGCTGTGTCACGCTGTGTCCCACGCTGTGTCCCGTTGTGTCCCCTGATGTGTCCTCTTTGTGTCCCGCTGTGTCCCGCTGTGACCCTGTTGAGTCCCGCTGTATCCCCGCTGTGTCCCAATGTGTCCTCGCTATGTCCCCCGCTGTGTCCCGCTGTGTCCCCCCTGTGTCCCCCGCTGTGTACTACTGTGTCCACTGCTGTGTGCCTGCTGTGTCCCGCTGTGTTCCGCAGTGTCCTGCTATGTCCCGCTGTGTCCCTCTGTGTCCCGCTGTGTCCCGCTATGTCCCCCACTGTTTCCTGTTGTGTCCCCAGCTGTGAACCCTCTGTTTCCCGCTGTGTCCTTGCTGTATTGAGGCTGTGTCCCGCTGGATCCCGTTGTGTCCTCTCTGTGTACCCTGCTGTGTCCCACTGTGTCCCCCGCTGTGTCCCCCGCTGTGTTCCACTGTGTCCCCCGCTGTGGCCCACTGTGCCCCTGCTGTGTTTCCACTGTGTCCCGCTGTGTCGCGATGTGTCCCGCTGTGTCCTCGCTATATCACCCGCTCTGTCCCGCTATGTCCTCACTCTGTCCCCCGCTGTGTCCCGCTATGTCCCCCATGTGTCCATCTGTGTACCCTGCTCTGTCCAGCTGTGTCCCCGCTGTGTCCCGCTGTGTCCCCAGCTCTGTCCCCAGCTGTGTACCGCTGTGTCCCCCTGCTGTGTCCCGCTGTGTCCTGCTGTGACCCTGCTGAGTCCCGCTGTGTCGCCGCTGTGACCCGCTTTGTCGTCGATTTGTCCCCCCGTGTCCCCTGCTGTGTCCCGCTGTGTCCACCGCTGTGTCCCGCTGTGTCCCCTGCTGTGTCCCTGCTTTGTCCCGCTGTGTTTCGCAGTGTCCCGCTGTGTCCGCGCTGTGTCTCCCGCAGTGTCCCGCAGTGTCCTCGCTGTGTCCCCGGTAGTGTCCTGCTTTGTCCCCCGCTGTGTCCTGCTGTGTACCCCTCTGTGTCCCCCGCTGTTTCCCGCTGTGTCCCGCTCTGTCCCCCCCTGTGTCCCTGCTGTGCCCCGCTTTGTTCTGCTGTGTACTGCTTTGTCCCCAACTGAGTCCCGCTGTGTCCCCGATGTGTCCCAATGTGTCATCGCTGTGTCCCCCGCTGTGTCCCGCTGTGTCACCCCTGTGTCTCCCGCTGTGTCCCGCTGTGTCCCTCTGTTTACTCTGCTGTGTCCCCTGCACTGTCCCACTGTGTCCACCACTGTGTCCCGCTGTGTCCACCGCTGTGTCCCGCTGTGTCCCGCTGTGTCCCCTGCTGTGTCCCCCGCTCTGTCCCACTGTGTCGTCGCTGTGTGCCCCGCTGTGTCCTCGCTGTGTCCCCCGCTGTCTCCCACTTTGTTCCCTGCTGTGTCCCGCTGTGTCCTCGCTGTGTCCCACTCTGTGTCCCACTGTGTCACCGCTGTGTCCCCACCTGTGTCCAGCTATGTCCCGCTGTGTCTCCCGCTGTGTCCCGCTGTGTCCCGCTGTGTCACTAGCTGTGTCCCGCTGTGTCGCGCTGTGTCCCCCGCTGTGTCCCGCTGTGTCTTCTCTGTGTCTAGCCTCTGTCTCCCGCTC
>NW_012299697.1:0-3690 GCF_000151885.1 Dipodomys ordii | reverse complement strand
TCCCTGCTGTGTCCCCGCTGTGTCCCGCTGTGTCCCCTGCTGTGTCCCCGCTGTGTCCCGCTGTGTCAAACTGTGTACCATGGTGTCCCGCTTTGTCCCCCGCTGTGTCCCCCGCTGAGTCTCCTCTGTGTCGCCGCTGTGTCCCGCTGTGTCCTCGCTGTGTCCCCCGCTGTCTCCCGCTTTGTCCCACGCTGTGTCCCTCTGTGTCCCTCTGTGTCCTCGCTGTGTCCGCAGCTGTGTCCCGCTGTGTCCCCGCTGTGTCCCAACCTGTGTCCCACTGTGTACCCCCTCTGTCCCCCACTGTGTCCCGCTGTGTCCCTCTGTGTCCCCTGCTGTATCTCGTGCTCTGTCCCACTGTGTCCCCCGCTGTGTCCCTCTGTGTCCCGCTGTGTGCCCCGGTGAGTCCCGCTGTGTCCCCGCTGTGTCCTCGTATCGACGCTGTGTCCCGCTGGGTCCCGCTGTGTCCTCCCTGTGTTCCCCACTGTGTTCCGCTGTGTCCCCAGCTGTGTCCCACTGTGTCTACTGCTGTTTCCCCGCTGTGTCCCGCTGTGTCCTCGCTGTGTCCCCGCTGTGTTCCGCTATGTACTCGCTGTGTCCCCCGCTGTGTCTCATTGTGTCCCCAGCTGTGTACCCCGCTGTGTCATGCTGTGTCCCCGCTGTATCGACGCTGTGTCCCGCTGGGTCTCGCTGTGTCCTCGCTGTGTCCCCCGCTGTGTCCCGCTGTGTCCCTCTGTGTCCCCTGCTGTATCCCCTGCTCTGTCCCACTGTGTCCCCCGCTGTGTCCCTGCTGTGTCCACGCTGTGTCCCACTGTGTCCCGCTGTGTCCCCCGCTGAGTCCCGCTTTGTTCCCACTGTGTCCCACTGTGACCTCGCTGTGTCCCCCGCTGTGTCCCGCTTTATACCCCCTGTGTCCCCCTCTGTGTCCCGCTGTGTCCCCTGCTGTGTCCCTGCTGTGTCCCGCTGTGTCCCGCTGTGTCACGCTGTGTCCCGCTGTGACCCTGCTGAGTCCCGCTGTGTCCACGCTGTGTCCCGCTGGGTCCTCCCTCTGTCCCCCGCTGTGTCCCGCTGTGTCCCTCTGTGTCCCCTGCTGTATCCCCTGCTCTGTCCCACTGTGTCTCCCGCTGTGTCCCCCGCTGTGTCCCCCGCTGAGTCTCGCTGTGTCCCCACTGTGTTCTGCTTTCTCCTTGCTGTGTCCCCGCTGTGTGCCCGCTGTGTCCCGCTGTGTACTCCATTGTGTCCAGCTGTGTCACCGCTGTGTCCTGCTGTGTCCCCTCTCTGTCTCAGCTGTCCTCCGCTGTGTCCCACCTGTGTCCCGCTGTGTCCCGCTGTGTCACACTGTGTCCCATGGTGTCCCGCTTTGTCCCCCGCTGTGTCCCCCACTGAGTCCCCTCTGTGTCGCTGCTGTGTCCCACTGTGTCCCCACTGTGTCCCAGCCTGTGTCCCGCTGTGTACCCCGCTGTGTCCCGCTATGTTCCCGCAGTGTCCCCGCTGTGTCCGGCTGTGTCCCGCTGTGTCCTCGCTGTGTCCCCCGCTGTGTCCCGTTGTGTCCCCAGATTTGTATCGCGCTGTGTCCCACTGTGTACCCGCTGTATCGATGCTGTGTCCTGCTGGGTCCCGCTGGGTCCTCCCTGTGTCCCCTGCTGTGTCCCGCTGTGTCCCCCGCTGTGTCCCGCTGTGTCTTCACTGTGTCTGCCTCTGTCCCCTGCTCTGTCCCCCGCTGTGTGTCATGCTTTGTCCCCGCTGTGTCCCGCTGTGTCTCCATTGTGTTCCTTTGTGTCCCCAGCTGTGTACGCCGCTGTGTAATGCTGTGTCCCCACTGTATTGACGCTGTGTCCCGCTGGGTCCCGCTGTGTCCTCGCTGTGTTCCCCGTTGTGTCCCACTGTGTCACCGCTGTGTCCCCAGCTGTGTCCCGCTATGTCCCGCTGTGTCCCCCGCTGTGTCCCGCTGTGTCTTCACTGTGTCTGCCTCTGTCCCCTGCTCTGTCCCCCGCTGTGTCTCATGCTTTGTCCCCGCTGTGTCCCGCTGTGTCGTGCTGTGTCCTTCTGTGTCCTCACAGTATCACCCGCTCTGTCCCGCTGTGTCCTCACTCTGTCCCCCGCTGTGTCCCGCTGTGTCCCCCGTGTGTCCATCTGTGTACCCTGCTCTGTCCAGCTGTGTCCCCGCTGTGTCCCGCTGTGTCCCCAGCTCTGTCCCCAGCTGTGTACCGCTGTGTCCCCCGCTGTGTCCCGCTGTGTCCTGCTGTGTCGCCCGCTGTGTCCCGCTGTGTCTCCAAAGTGTCCCCGCTGTGTCCCGCTGTGTCCCGTTGTGTCCCTCTTTGTCCCCCACTGTGTCCCCCGCTGAGTCTCGCTCTGTCCCCACTATGTCCCGCTTTGTCCTCGCTGTGTCCCCCGCTGTGTCCCGCTATGTCTCACCCTGGTCCTCCGCTTAGTCCTCGCTATGTCCCTCTGTGTCCCGCTCTGTCCCCCGCTATGTCCGAGCTGTGTCCCGATGTGTACCCCGCTGTGTCCAGCTGTGTCCCCCGCTGTCTCCCGCTTTGTCCCACGCTGTGTCCCGTTGTGTCCTGCTGTGTCCTCGCTGTGTCCCACGCTGTGTCCCACTGTGTCACCGGTGTGTCCTCCCCTGTGTCCCACTGTGTCCCCCCTCTGTCCCCCACTCTGTCCCGCTGTGTCCCTCTGTGTCCCCTGCTGTATCCCTTGCTCTGTCCCACTGTGTCCCCCGCTGTGTCCCGCTGTTTCCCCCGCTGAGTCCCACTGTGTCCCGCTGTGTCCTCGCTGTGTATCCCACTCTGTCCCGCTTTGTACCCCCCTGTGTCCCCCGCTGTGTCCCGCTGTGTCCCGCTGTGACCCTGCTGAGTCCCGCTGTGTCGCCGCTGAGTCCCACTTTGTCCCCCCCTGTCCCCTGCTGTGTCCCGCTGTGCCCCCCGCTGTGTCCTGCTGTGTCCCCTGCTGTGTCCCTGCTGTGTCCCGCTGTGTTCCGCAGTGTCCCGCTGTGTCTGCGCTGTGTCTCCCGCAGTGTCCCGCAGTGTCCTCACTGTGTCCCCGGTAGTGTCCTGCTTTGTCCCCCGCTGTGTCCCGCTGTGTACCCCTCTGTGTCCCCCGCTGTGTCCCGCTGTGTCCCCCGCTGTTTCCTGCTGTGTCCCGCTCTGTCCCCCGCTGTGTCCCTGCTGTGCCCCGCTGTGTCCCGCTGTGTACTTCTTTGTCCCCAACAGAGTCCCGCTGTGTCCCCGATGTGTCCCAATGTGTCCTCGCAGTGTCCCCCGCTGTGTCAAGCTGTGTCCCCCCCTGTGTCCCCCGCTGTGTCCCGCTGTGTCCCTCTGTGTCCTCTGCTGTGTCCCATGCTCTGTCCCACTGTGTCCCCCGCTGTGTCCCGCTGTGTCCCGCTGTGTCTTCACTGTGTCTGCCTCTGTCTCCTGCTCTGTCTCCCGATCTGTCCCCCGCTGTATCCCTGCTGGGTCCCCGCTGTGACCCGCTGTGTCCTGCTGTGTGCCCCGCTGAGTCCCACTGTGTCCTTGCTTTGTCCCTCTGTGTCCTTGCTGTGTCCCCCGCTGTGTCCCGCTTTGTACCTCCTGTGTCCCACGCTGTGTCACGCTGTGTCCCCCGCTGTGTCCCGCTGTGTCCCCTGCTGTGACCTTTTGTGTCCCGCTGTGTCCCGCTGTGTCCCGCTATGACCCTACTGAGTCCCGCTGTGTC
>NW_012299696.1:0-3691 GCF_000151885.1 Dipodomys ordii | reverse complement strand
TGTGACACAGCAGGACACAGCGGGACACAGCGGGACACAGCGGGACACAGCGGGGGACACAGTGGGACACAGCAGGGACACAGCGGGACACAGCGGGACACAGCAGGGGACACAGCGGAACACAGCTTGGGACACAGCGAGGACAAAGCGGGACACAGCGGGACACAGCGGGGGACACACCAGGGACACAGCAGGGACACAGCGGCGGACACAGCGGGGGACTCAGCGGGACACAACGGGGAACACAGCTGGAGACACAACGGGACACAGCAGTGGACACAGCAAGGACACAGCGGGACACAGCGGGGACACTGCGGGAACATAGAGGGACACAGCGGGATACCGAGCGGGACACAGCGGGGTCACAGAGTGGTACACAGCGGGACACAGCGGGAAACACAACGAGGTCACAGCGGGGGACAAAACGGGACAACACGGGACACAGTGTGACAGCGGACACAGCGGGACACAGCGGGACACAGCGGGGGACACAGCGGGGGACAGAGAGGGGACACAGCGGGACACAGTGGGGACACAGCTGGACACAGCGGGGTACACAGAGGGAAACAGCGGGCACACAGTGGGGACACAGCAGGACACAGCGGGACACAGCGGGGACAGAGCAGGACCGAGCATGACACAGTGAGGACACATTGGGCCACAGCGAGGTACACAGCTGGGGACACAACGGGACACAGCGGGGGACACAGCGAGGACACAGCGGGACACAGCGGGACACAGCGGGACACTGCGGGAACATAGCGGGACACAGCGGGGTACACAGCGGGACACAGCGGGTCACAGCTGGGGACATAGCGGGGACACAGCGGGACACAGCGGGGGACACAGCGAGGACACAGCGTGACACCGCGGAACACAGCGGGGGACAAAGCGGGAGACAGCGGGGGACACAGCGAGGACACAGAGGGACACAGCGGCCACACAGAGGGGACTCAGCGGGGGACACAGCAGGGGACAAAGAGGGACACCACGGGACACAGTGTGACACAGTGGGACACAGCGGGACCCTACGGGGACACAGCAGGACAAAGCGGGGTACACGGCGGGACACAGCGGGACAAAGTGGGGGACACAGTAGGACACAGCGGAGACAGAGATGGGCCACAGCGGGACACAGCCGTGACACAGCTGGACACAGCGGGGTACACAGCAGGACACAGCGGGGACTCACCAGGGGACACAGCGGGGGACAAACTGGGACACCACGGGACACAGTGGGACACAGCGGGACACAGCGGGGACACTGCGGGAACATAGCGGGACACAGCGGGGTACACAGCGGGACACAGCAGTGGACACAGCGGGGACACAGCGGGACACAGCGGGGGACACAGCAGTGGACACAGCAGGGACACAGCGGGACACAGCGGGGGACACAGCGAGGACACAGCGGGTTACAGCGGGACACAGCGTGGGACAAAGCAGGAGACAGCGGGGGACACAGCGAGGACACAGCTGGACACAGCAGGGTACACATTGGGACACAGCGGGAGACACAGAAGGGTACACAGCGGGACAAAGAGAGAAACACAGCGAAGTCACAGCGGGGGCCAAAGCAGGACAACACGGGACACAGTGTGACACAGTGTGACACAGCGGGGACACTGCAGGGGCACAGCGGGACAAAGCAGGCGACACAGCGCGACACAGCAGGACACAGCGGGGGACACAGCGGGGGACAGCAGGGGACAGAGAGGGGACACAGCAGGACACAGCGGGGACACAGCTGGACACAGCGGGGTACACAGCGGGACACAGGGGGCACACAGTGGGGACACAGCGGGGGACACAGCGGGACACAGCGGGTCACAGCGGGGGACAGAGCGGGACACGGCCGGGAACACAGCGTGGACACAGCGGGAAACACAGGGGACACAGCGTCAATACAGCGGGGACAGAGCGGGTCACAGCAGGGACACAGCAAGACACAGCGGGACACAGCGAGGGACACAGAGGGACACAGCGGGGACACCAGGGACACAGCAGGACACAGCGGGGGACACAGCGGAACACAGCGTGGGACACATCGAGGACACAGCGGGACACAGCGGGACACAGCGGGGACACAGCAGGGACACAGCAGGGACACAGCGGAGGACACAGCGGGGGACATAGCGGGACACAACGGGGAACACAGCAAGGACACAGCGGGACCCAGCAGGACACAGCTTTGATACAGCAGGACACAGCTTTGATACAGCGAGGACACAGCGGGACACAGCGGGGTACACAGCTGGGGCCACAACGGGACACAGCGGTGGACACAGCCAGGACACAGCGGGAGACAGCGGGGACACTGCGGGAACATAGCAGGACACAGCGGGGTACACAGCGGGACACAGCTGGGGACACAGAGTGGTACACAGAGGGACACAGCGGGAAACACAATGAGGTCACAGCGGGGGACCAAGCGGGACAACACGGGACACAGTGTAACACAGCGAGACACAGCGGGACACAGCGGGGGACAAAGCGGGGGACAACAGGGGACAGGGGACACAGCGGGACACAGCGGGGACACAGCTGGACACAGCGGGGTACACAGAGGGACACAGCGGGCACACAATGGGGACACAGCAGGACACAGCGGGACACAGCGGGGACAGAGCATGACAGAGCATGACACCGAGGACACATTGGGACACAGCGGGGACACAGCGGAATTCAGCGGGAGACACAGCAGTACACAGTGGGACACAGTGGGACACACCGGGGAGACAGCAGGGACACAGTGGGGGACACAGCGGGACACAGCGGGTCACAGCACGGGGCACAGCGGGACACAGCGGGGGACACAGAGGGGTACACAGCAGGACACAGGGGGAAAACAGCGCGGACACAGCGGGACACAGCGGGACACAGCGTCGATACAGTGGGGACAGAGGGGGTCACAGCAAGGACACAGCGGGACACAGCGGGACACAGCAGGACACAGCCGGGGACACAACGGGACAGAGCGGGGACACAGTGGGGACTCAGCGGGGGACACAGCGGGACACAGCGGGGGACACAGCGGGACACAGCGGAGGACACTTTGGGACACAGTGTGGGACAGAGCGTGGGACACAACGAGACACAGCGGGGACAAAGGTGGACACAACGGGGTACACAGAGGGACACTGCAGGGACACAGCGGGGAAACAGCATGACACAAAAGGACACAGCGGGACACAGCGGGGGACACAGTGAGGACACAGCGGCACACAGTGGGGGACATAGCAAGGACAGAGCGGGACACAGCGGTGGACACAGCGGGACATAGCGGGGGCCACAGCGGGGGCCACAGCGGGACACAGCGGGACACAGCGGGGGACACAGGAAGGACACAGCGGTACACAGCGGGGGACAGAGCGAGGACACATTGGGACACAGCGGGGACACAGCGGGACTCGGCGGGGGACACAGCATTACACAGCGGGACACAGCGGGACACAGCGGGGACAAAGCGGGACACAGAGGTGACACAGCGGGACACAGCTGGGGACACTGCGGGACACAGCGGGACACAGCGGGGACACAGCAAGGACACAGCGGGGGACACAGCGGGACACAGCCGGACACAGCCGGGGACACAGAGGGACACAGCGAGAGACACAGCCGGGGACACAGCGGGACACAGCTTCGATAGAGTGGGGACACAGCGGGACCCAACGGGACACAACGTCGATGA
>NW_012299695.1:0-3691 GCF_000151885.1 Dipodomys ordii | reverse complement strand
TCACCCCCGCTGTGTCTCACGCTTTGTCCCCGCTGTGTCCCACTGTGTTCCGCTGTGTCCCGCTGTGCCCCCACTGTGTCCCATTGTGTCCACAGCTGTGTACCAGGCTGTGTAACGCTGTGTCCCCGCAGTATCGACGCTGTATCCCGCTGAGTCCCGCTGTGTCCTCGCTGTGTTCATGGCTTGGTCCCGCACTGTCCCCCGCTGGGTCTCCCGCTGTGTCCTCGCTGTGTCCCCCGCTGTGTCCCGCTGTGTCCTCGCTGGGTCCCCCACTGTGTCCCGCTGTGTCCCTCACTGTGTCCCGCTGTGTCCCGCTCTGTCCCTGCTTTGTCCCGCTGTGTCCTGCTGTGTCCTCGCTGTGTCCCCCGCTGTGTCCCGCTGGGTCCTAGCTGGGTCCTCCGCTGTGTCCCGCTGTGTCCCCCGCTGTGTCCCGCTGTGTCCTCGCTAGGTACCCAGCTGTGTCCCGCTGTGTCCTCGCTGGGTCCCCCGCTGTGTCCCGCTGTGTCCCGCTCTGTCCCTGCTGTGTGCCGCTGTGCCCTGCTGTGTCCTCCCTGTGTCCCCCGCTGTCTCCCGCTCTGTCCCCCGCTGTATCTCACGATTTGTCTTCGCTTTGTCCCACTGTGTCCCGCTGTGTCCCGCTGTGCCCCCACTGTGTCCCCTTGTGTCCACAGATGTGTACCACACTGTGTAACGCTGTATCCCCGCTGTATTGACGCTGTGTCCCGCTGGGTCCCGCTGTGTCCTCGCTGTGTTCCCTGCTGTGTCCCGCTGTGTCCCCTGTGTGTTCCCCTCTGGGTCCCGCTGTGTCCCCGCTGTGTCCCTGCTTTGTCCCCCGCTGTGTCCCTATGTTTCCTGCTGTGTACCCTGCTGTGTCCCGCTATGTTCCCGCAGTGTCCCCGCTGTGTCCTGCTGTGTCCCACTGTGTCCCGTGGTGTCCCGCTTTGTCCCCCGCTGTGTCCCCCGATGAGTCCCCGCTGTGTCCCCGCTGTTTCCCGCTGTGTCCTCCCTGTGTCCCCCGCTGTATCCCGCTGTGTCCCCCACTGTGTCCCGCTGTGTCTACTGCTGTGTCCCCGCAGTGTCCCGCTGTGTTCCTCAGTGTCCCGCTGTGTCCCGCTGTGTTCTCGCTGTGTCCCACGCTGTGTTCCGCTGTGTCCTCGCTGTGTCCCCCGATGTGTCCCTTTGTGTCCCCAGGTTTGTACCCGCTGTGTCCCGCTGTGTACCCCTCTGTGTCCCCCTCTGTGTCCCGCTGTGTCCCGCTGTGTCCCGCTGTGTACTGCTGTGTCCCCCGCTGAGTCCCGGTGTGTCCCTGCTGTGTCCCCCCTGTGTCCCCCGCTGTGTCCCGCTGTGATCCGCTGTGTCTCCCGCTGTGTCCCGCTGTGTCCCCCGCTGTGTCCCGTTGTGTCCCGCTGTGTCCCTGCTGTGACCCGCTGTGTCCCGCTGAGTCCCCGTTGTATCCCTGAAGTGTCCCGCTGTGTACCCCGCTGTGTCCAGCTTTGTCCCCGCAGTGTCTCGCTGTGTCCTATGATCTGTCCCCCACTGTGTTCCGCTCTGTCCCCCGCTGTGTCCCTGCTGTGTCCTGCTTTGTCCCGCTGTGTCCCGTTGTGTACTCGCTGTGCCCCACTGTGTCCCAGGTGTGTCCCCTGCTGTGTCCCCGCTGTGTCCCCACTGTGTCCCGCTGTGTCCTGCTGTGTCCCTTGCTGTGTTCCCCGCAATGTCCCTCTGTGTCCCCCAATGTGTCCGGGTGTGTCCCGCTGTGTCCCTCGCTGTGTCCCCGCTGTGTCCCGCTGTGTAACCCGCTGTGTCCAGCTGTGTCCCTGCTGTGTCCCGCTGTGTCTGGCTGTGTCCTCGCTGTGTCCCCGCTGTGTCCTTCTGTGTCCCAAGGTGTCCCCTTCTGTGTCCACCGCTTTGTCCCACTGTGTCCCGCTGTATCCCTCTGTGTCCCATTGTGTCCTTGCTGTTTCCCCACTGTGTCCCAGCTGTGTCTACGCAGTGTCCCCGCTGTCTCAGGCTGTGTCCCGCTGTTTCCTCGCTCTGTCCCCCGCTGTGTCCCACTGTGTCCTCCGCTGTGTTCCGTGCTGTGTCAAGCTGTGTCCCCCGCTGTGTCCCGCTGTGTCCCGCTGTGTCCCACTGTGTCCAGCTGTGTCCCCGTTGTGTCCCGCTGTGTCCCCATGTTTGTCCCCCGCTTTGTCCCGCTGTGTCCTGCTCTGTCCCCTGCTGTGTCCCTGCTGTGTCCCACTGTGCTCCGCTGTGTCGTACGCTGTTTCCCTCTGTGTCCTGCTGTGTCTCGCTCTGTCCCCGCTGTGTCCCGCTGTGTCCCTCTGTATCACACTGTGTCCTCGCTGTATTCCACTGTGTCCCCGCTGTGTCCCCCGCTTTGTCCCGCTGTGTCCTCTGCTGTGTCCCACTATGTCCCCGCTGTGTCTCCGCTGTGGCCCACTGTGTATCCCGCTGTGTCCCCGCTGTGTGCCTCTATGTCCCCCGGTCTGTCCCACGTAGTGTCCCACTGTGTCCCTCGCTGTGTCCTGCTGTGTCCCACTGTGTCCCCCGCTGTGTCCTCGCTGTGTTCCCCGCTGTGTCCCGCTGTGTACCCCTCTGTGTCCACCGCTGTGTCCCGTTGTGTACTGCTGTGTCCCACACTGAGTCCCGATGTGTCCTCGCTGTGTCCCAATGTGTCCTCGCTGTGTCCCCCGCTGTATCCCTCTGTGTCCCCCGCTGTGTCTCACGCTTTGTCCCCGCTCTGTCCAACTGTGTCACGCGTTGTACCGCTTTGCCCCCACTGTGTCCCGTTGTGTCCACAGGTGTATACCACGCTGTGTAACGCTGTGTCCCCGCTGTATCGACGCTGTGTCCCGCTGGGTCCCGATGTGTCCTCGCTGTGTTCCCCGCTGTGTCCCGCTGTGTCCTCGCTGAGTCCCCCGCTGTGTCTCGATGTGTCCCCCACTATGTCCGGCTGTGACCCGCTGTGTCCCGCTCGGTCCCTGTTGTGTCCCCCTGTGTCCCCCGTTGTGACACCGCTGTGTCCCGCTGTGTCCTCGCTGTGTCCCCTGCTGTCTCCCTCTCTGTCACCCGCTCTGTCTCACAATTTGACCCCGCTGTGTCCCACTGTGTCCCGCTGTGTCCCGCTGTGCCCCCACTGTGTCCCGTTGTGTCCACCGCTGTGTACCGCGCTGTGTATTACTGTGTCCCGGCTCTATCAAGGCTGTGTCCCGCTGTGTCCTCGCTGTCTCCCCCGCTGTGTCCCATTGTGTCCCCAGCTGTGTACCCGGCTGTGTCCCGCTGTGACCCCGCTGTATAGACGCTGTGTGCGGCTGGGTCCCGCTGTGTCCTCCCTGTGTTCCCCGCTGTGTTCCGCTGTGTCCCCCGCTGTGTTCCACTGTGTCTACTGCTATGTCCCCGCTGTGTCCCACTGTGTCTCGCTGTGTCCCGCTGTGTCCCCCACTGTGTCCCGCTGTGTCCTTGCTGTGTCCCCGCTGTGTCCCGCTGTGTCCTCACTGTGTTCCTGCTGTGTCCCGCTGTGTCCCCCAGATGTGTCCTGCTGTGACCCCTGTGTCCCCCCGCTATGTCCCCCCTGTGTCCCGCTGTGTCCCATGCTGTGTCCCGCTGTGTCCTCGCTGTGTCCCCGCTGTGTCCCGCTGTGTCCCCTGCTCTGTCCCGCTGTGTCCCGCGTGGTCCCTGCTGTGTCTCGCTGTGT
>NW_012299694.1:0-3691 GCF_000151885.1 Dipodomys ordii | reverse complement strand
ACAGCGGGCCACAGCGTCGATACAGCGGGGACACAGCGCTTACACAGCGTGGTACACAGTGTGGTACACAGCTGTGGACAAAACGGGACACAGTGGGGGCACAGCCGGACACAGCGGCACACAGTGGGACACAGCGGGGACAAAGCGTGAGACACAGCGGGGGACAGAGAGGGAGACAGTAGGGGACTCAGCGAGGACACAGTGGCACACAACGGGACACAGCGGGAAACAGAGGTGAACCTGCGGGGACACAGCGGGACACAGCGGGACACAGCGGGGACACAGCGAGGACACAGCGGCACTCAAAGGGACACAGCGGGAAACAGAGGTGAACCTGCGGGGACACAGCGGGACACAGTGGGGGACACAGCGGGACACAGTGGGGGACACAGCGGTGAAACAGCGGGACACAACGGGACACAGCAGGGGGACACAGCGAGGACACAGCGGGACACAACAGGACACAGCAGGGGGACACAGCGAGGACACCACGGAACACAGAGGGACACAGCGCGAAACAGAGGTGAACCTGCGGGGACACAGCGGGACACAGTGGGGGACAGAGTGTGGGACACAGCGAGACACAGCGGGGACAAAGCTGGACAAAGCGGGGTACACAGAGGGAAACAGCGGGGACACAGTGGGGAAACAGTGTGACACAGCAGGACACAGCGGGAAACAGCCGGGGACACAGCGAGGACACAGCGGCACAGAACGGGGGACACAGCAAGGACACAGTGGGACACAGCGGGGGACACAGCGAGACATTGCAGGGGACACAGCGGGGGACACAGAGGGACACAGCGGGACACAGCGGGGGACACAGGGAGAACACAGCGGGACACAGCGGGGGACATAGCGAGGACACATTGGGACACAGCGGGGACACAGCGGGACTCGGCGGGGCACAGCAGTACACAGCGGGACACACCGGGACACAGCGGGGACACAGCAGGGACACAGCGGGGGACACAGCGGGACACAGCGGGGGACACAGGGAGGACACAGCGGGACCCAGGTGAACCCAGCGTCGATATGGCAGGGACACAGCAGGACACAGCATTGAAAAAAGCGAGGACACAGCAGAACACAGCGTGGGACACAGCGAGGACACAGCGAGGACACAGCGGGACACAGTGGGGACACAGCCGTAGACACAGCGGGACACAGTGGCGGACACAGCGGGATACAGCGGGGAACACAGCGAGAACACAGCGGGACACAGGGCGACACAGCGTTGATGCAGCGGGGACACAGCGTTACACAGCGTGGTACACAGCTGTGAACACAACGGGACACAGTGGGGGCACAGCAGGACACAGCGGGACACAGTGGGACGCAGCAAGGACAAACCTTGAGACACAGCGGGGTACAGAGCGGGAGACAGCGGGGGACACAGCGAGGACACAGCGGTGCACAGCGCTGACACTGCGGGGCACACAGCGGTACACAGCGGGGACCACAGCGGGGGACACAGCGGGACACAGAGGGACACAGCGGGGGACACAGGGGGGACACAGCGGGACACAGTGGGGGACACAGCGAGGACACATTGGGACACAGCAGGGACACAGCGGGACGCAGCGGGGGACACACCAGTACACATCGGGACACAGCGGGACACAGCGAGGGACGCAAAAGGGTACACAGCGGGATATAGCGGGGAACACAGCGAGGACACAACGGGATCAAGCGGGACACAGCGTCGATACAGCGGGAACACAGCGGGACACAGCGGGGTACACAGCTGGGGACACAGCGGGACACAGCGGGGGACACAGCGGGACACAGCGGGGAACACAGGGAAGACATAGCGGGACCCAGCGGGACCCAGCGTCGTTACAGCGGGGACTCAGCGGGACACAGCGGGGTGTACAGCTGGGTACACAAAGGGACACTGCGGGGGACACAGCGAGGACACAGAGGGACACAGCGGGACACAGCGGGGACACTGCGGGAACATAGTGGGACACAGCGGGTTACACAGCGGGACACAGCGCTACACAGCTAGGGACACAGCGGGGACAAAGCGGCAGACAGCGGGGGACACAGCGAGGACACAGCGGGACACAGCGGCGACACAGAGGGGACTCAGCGGGACAAAGCGGCGGACACAGCGGGACACAGTGGGACACAGCGGGGAACAGCGGAGACAGAGAGGGGCCAAAGAGAGACGCAGCGGTGACACAGCTGGACACAACGTAGTACACAGCAGGACACAGCCGGGCACACAGCGGGGACACAGCAGGCACCAAGCGGGACATAGCGGGACACAGCAGAACACAGCAGGGGACACAGCGGGACACAGCAGGGGACCCAGCGAGGACACAGCGGGACACAGCGGGGGACACAGCTGGGGATACAGCGGGACACAGCGGGGAACTCAGCGAGGACACAGCGGGACCCAGCAGGACACAGCGTCGATACAGCAGGGACACAGTGTTACACAGCGAGGTACCCAGCTGTGGACACAACGGGACAGAGTGGGGGCACAGCGAGACACAGCGGGACACAGCGAGAACACAGCGGGACACATTGGTGACACAGCGGGGGACACAGCAGGACACAGCAGCGGACACAGCGGGGGACACAGCGGGACACAGCGCGACACAGCGGGGGACACAATGGGGACACAGCGGGACACAGCAGGGGACACAGCGAGGACACAGCGGAACATAACGGGGGACACAGAGAGGACACAGCGGGACACAGCGAGACAAAGCGGGACACAGCGTGGACACAGCAGTAGACACAGCGGGACATAGCAGGGGACACAGCTGGGGACACAACGGGACACAGCAGGGGACACAGCGAGGACAGAGCGGGACACAGCGGGACACAGCGGGGACACAGCGTCGATACAGCGGGGACACAGCGAGACCCCGCGGGCAACACAGGAAGGAAACAGCGGGACCCAGTGGGACACAGCGTCGATACAGCGGGACCCAACGGGGTACACAGCTAGGAACACAACAGGACACAGCGGGGGACACAGCGGTACACAGCGGGACATAGCGGGGGACACAGCAGGACCCAACGGGAGACCCAGCGAGGACACAGCGGGACACAGCGGGGGACACAGGGGGACACAGCGGGGGACACAGCGGGACACAGCGGGGAACACAGCGAGGACACAGCGGGGGACACAGCGGGACACAGCGTCGATACAGCGGGCACACAGCGTTACACAGCGTGGTACACAGCTGTGGACACAACGGGACACAGTGGGGGCACAGCGGGACACAGCAGGACACAGTGGGACACAGCGGGGAAAAAGCGTGAGACACAGCGGGGGACAGAGCTGGAGACAGCGGGGGACACAGCGAGGACACAGCAGGACACAGCGTTGACACAGCGGGGTCTCAGCGGGGGACACAGCGGGAGACAAAGAGGGACACCACGGAACACAGCGGGACACAGCAGGAAACAGCAGTGATACTGCGTGGACACAGTGGGACACAGCGGGGGACACAGCGGGACACAGAGGGGGACAGAGCGGGACACAGTGGGGGACAGAGCGTGGGACACAGCGGGACACAGTGGGGACAAAGCTGGTCACAGCGGGGTACACAGAGGGACACAGCGGGGACGCAGTGGGGAAACAGCGTGACACAGCAGGACACAGCGGGACACAGCGGGAGACACAGCAAGGACACAGCGGCACACAGCATGGACACAGCAAGGACACTGA
>NW_012299693.1:0-3691 GCF_000151885.1 Dipodomys ordii | reverse complement strand
CTGTATCCCGCTGTGTCCTCGCTGTGTCCCCAGCTGTGTCCCGCTGTGTCCCCCGCTGTGTCCCGCTGTGTCCCGCTGTGTTTCTGCTGTGACCCTCTCTGTCCCCCATGTATTGACGCTGTGTCCCGGTGTGTCCCGCTGTGTCCGCGCTGTGTTTCCTGCTGTGTCCCGCTGTGTACCCCTCTGTGTCCCCCGCTGTGTCCCGCTGTGTCCCCTCTCTGTCCCCTACTGTCCCCCGATGTGTCTCCTGCTGTGTCTTGCTCTGTCGCACGCTTTGTCCCGCTGTGCCCCTGCAGTGTCCCCGCTGTGTCCCACTGTGTCACACTGTGTCCCGTGTTGTCCCGCTTTGTCCCCCGCTGTGACCTCGCAGTGTTTCCCGCTGTGTGCCGCTCTGTCCCCGCTGTGTCCCGCTGTGTCCCTCTGTGTCCCCGCTGTGTGCCCGCTGTGTCCCGCTGTGTACCCCGCTGTGTCCAGCGGTGTCCTTTTGTGTCACGCTGTTTCCCCGCTGTGTCCCTGCTGTGTCCCTCTGTGTACCTCGCTGTGTCCAGCTTTGTCCCCGCTGTGTCTCGCTGTGTCCCACGCTCTGTCCCACACTGTGTCCCCCGCTGTGTCCCGCTGTGTCCCACACTGTGTCGCACTGTGTCCCCCGCTGAGTCCCCGCTGTGTCACCGCTGTGTCCCGCTGTTTCCTCCCTGTGTCCCCTGCTGTCTCCCTCTCTGTCCCCCGCTGTGTCTCACGCTTTGTCCCCGCTGTGCTGTGTCCCACTGTGTCCCGCTGTGTCCGGCTGTGCCCCCACTGTGTCCCGTTGTGTCCACAGTGTGTACCACGCTGTGTAACGCTGTGTCCTCGCTGTGTTCCCCACTGTGTCCTGCTGTGTCCCCCGCTGTGTCCCCCGCTGTCTCCAGCTCTGTCCTCCGCTGTGTCTCACGCTTTGTCCCCGCTGTGTCCCACTGTGTCCCGCTGAGTCCAGCTGTGCCCCCACTGTGTCCCGTTGTGTCCACAGCTGTGTACCACGCTGTGTAACGCTGTGTGCCCGCTGTATCGACGCTGTGTCCCGCTGTGTCCCCCGCTGCGTCCTTGCTGTGTTCCTCGCTGTGTCCCGCTGTGTCCCCCGCTGTGTTCCCCGCTGTGTCCCCCTCTGTCCCCCGCTGTGTCCTGCTGTGTCCTCGCTGGGTCTCCCGCTGGGTCCCGCTGTGTCCCCCGCTGTGTCCCACTTTGTTCCGCTGTGTCCTCGCTGTGTCCCCCGCTGTGTCCCGTTGTGTCCCTAGCTGTTTACCCCGTTGTGTCCCGCTCTATCGACTCTGTGTCCCACTGGTTCCCGCTGTTTCCTTCCTGTGTTTCCCGCTGTGTCTCGCTGTGTCCCCGCTGTATCGACGCTGTGTCCCCGCTGTGTCCCGCTGTGTCCCCCTCTGTGTCCCGCTGTGTCCCGCCCTGAGTACCCGCTGTGTCACCGCTGTGTCCCACTGTTTCCTCGCTGTGTCCCCTGCTGTCTCCCTTCTGTCCCACGCTGTGTCTCACGCTTTGTCCCTGCTGTGTCCCTCTGTGTACCCCGCTGTGTCCAGCTTTGTCCCCGCTGTGTCTCGCTGTGTCCCACGCTCTGTCCCACACTGTGTCCCGCAGTGTCCCCCGCTGTGTCCCGCTGTGTCCCCCGCTGTGTCCCACTGTGTCCCCCGCTGAGTCCCTGCTGTGTCACCGCTGTGTCCCGCTGTTTCCTCGCTGTGTCCCCTGCTGTCTCCCTCTCTGCCCCCGCTGTGTCTCACGCTTTGTCCCCGCTGTGCTGTGTCCCACTGTGTCCCGCTGTGTCCGGCTGTGCCCCCACTGTGTCCCGTTGTGTCCACAGTGTGTACCACGCTGTGTAACGCTGTGTCCCCGCTGTATCGATGCTGTGTCCCGCTGTGTCCCGCTGTGTCCTCGCTGTGTTCCCCACTGTGTCCCGATGTGTCCCCCGCTGTGTCCCCCGCTGTGTCCTCGTTGTGTCCCCTGTTGTTCCCGCTGTGTCCTCACTGGGTAGCCCACTGTGTCCCACTGTGTCCTCCGCTGTGTACCACGCTGTGTAACTCTGTGTGCCCGCTGTATCGACGCTGTGTCCCGCTGTGTCCACGCTGTGTCCTCGCTGTGTTCCCCGCTGTGTCCTGCTGTGTCCCCCGCTGTGTTCCCCGCTGTGTCCCTGCTGTGTCCCACTGTGTCCTGCTGTGTCCGCGCTGTGCCCCCACTGTGTCCCGTTGTGTCCAAAGCTGTGTCCAAAGCTGTGTCCCGCTGTGTCTCGCTGTGCCCCCACTCTGTCCCGTTGTGTCCACAGCTGGGTACCACGCTGTGTAACACTGTGTCCCCGCTGTATGGACACTGTGTCCTGCTGTGTCCCGCTGTGTCCTTGCTGTGTTCCCCGCTGTGTCCCGCTGTGTCCCCAGCTGTGTCACCCGCTGTGTCCCGCTGTGTCCTCGCTGGGTCCCCCGCTGTGTCCCGCTGTGCCCCCTGCTGTGTTTGGCTGTGTCCCGCTATGTCTCGCTCGGTCCCTGCTGTGTCCCGCTCTGTCCCGCTCTGTCCCCGCTGTGAGCCCGGCTGTGTCCTGCTGTGTACTCCATTGTGTCCAGCTGTGTCACCGCTGTGTCTTGCTTTGCCCCCTCTCTGTCTCCGCTGTCCCCCGCTGTGTCCCCCGCTGTGTCCCTCTGTGTCCCGCTGTGTCCCCCACTTTGTCCTGCTGAGTCCCCTCTGTGTCCCTAGCTGTGTCCCGCTGTGTCCCACTGTGTACCCCGCTGTGTCCCACTATGTTCCCGCATTGTCCCCGCTGTGTACCACTGTGTCCCGCTGGGTACTCTCTGTGTCCCCCGCAGTGTCCCGTTGTGTCCCCAGCTATTCACCCTGCTGTGTCCCGCTGTGTCCCTGCTGTAACGACGCTGGGTCCCGCTGGGTCCCGCTATGTCCTCCATGTGTTCCCCGCTGTGTCCCGTTGTGTCCCCAGTTGTGTACCTCGCTGTGTCCCGCTGTGTCCCAGCTGTATCGACGCTGGGTCCCACTGGGTCCTCCCTGTGTCCCCCGCTGTGTCCCGCTGTGTCCCACTGTGTCCGCCACTGTGTCCCACGCTGTGTTCCGCTGGGTCCTCGCTGTGTCCCGCTCTATCCCGCTGTGTCCTCGCTCAGTCTCCCGGTGTGTCCCGCTGTGTCCCCCCTGTGTCCCAAGCTGTGTCCTGCTGTGTACCCCACTGTGTCCCCCTCTGTGTCCCACTGTGTCCCCCGCTGTGTCCCGCTGTGTCCCGCTGTGTCCCCCGCTGTGTCCCTGCTGTGTCCCCGCTGTGTCCTGCTGTATACTGCTGTGTCCCCCGCTGAGTCCCGCTGTGTCCCCGCTGTGTCCCGCTGTGTTCCCCATGTGTCCCCCGCTGTGTCCCACCGTGTCCCACTGTGTCCCCCACTGTTTCCCCCGCTGTTTCCGGCTGTGTCCCCCGGCTGTGTCCTGCTGTGTCCTCACTGTGTCCTCCGCTGTATCCTGCTGTGTCCTCGCTGTGTCCCCAGCTGTGTCCCGCTGTGTCCCCCGCTTTGTCCCGCTGTGTCCCACTGTGTCCCCGCTGTCTCCCGCTGTGTCCCGCTGTGTCCCCGGTGTGCCCGCTGTGTCCTCGCTGTGTACCCCGCTGTGTCCAGCTATGTCACCGCTGTGTCCCGCTGTGGCCCATCTCTGTCTCCGCTGTCCCCCGCTGTGA
>NW_012299692.1:0-3691 GCF_000151885.1 Dipodomys ordii | reverse complement strand
ACAGCGGGGAAAAAGCGAGGCCACAGCGGAACACAGCGTGGGACACAGCGAGGACACAGCGGGACACAGCGGGACACAGTGGGGACAAAGCAGTAGACACAGCGGGACACAATGGCGGACACAGCGGGACACAGCGGGGGACACAGGGAGGACACAGCGGGACCAAGCGGGACCCAGCCTCGATACAGCGGGGACACAGCGGGACACAGCGAGGTACATAGCTGGGGACACAAGACACAGCGGGGGACACAGCGAGGACACAGCGGGACACTGAGGGAACATAGCGAGACACAGCGGGGTACAGAGCGGTACACAGCGGAACACAGCTGGGGACATAGCAGGTACAAAGCGGGACACAGGGGGGGACACAGCGAGGACACAGCGGGACACAGCGGAACTCAGCGGGGGACAAAGCGGGAGACAGCGGGGGACACAGCGAGCACACAGCAGGACACAGTGGCCACACAGAGGGGTCTCAGTGTGGGACACAGCGGGGGACAAAGAGGGACACCACGGGACACAGTGAGACACAGCGGGACACAGCGGGACACTGTGGGGACACAATAGGACAAAGCGGGGGACACAGCGGAACACAGGGGAACAAAGCAGGGGACAGAGCGGAGACAGAGTAGGGCCACATCGGGACACCTCGGTGACACAGCTGGACACAGCGGGGTACACAGCGGGACACAGCGGGCACACAGTGCGGACACAGCGGAACACAGCGGGACACAGCGGGGACAGAGCGGGACACAGTCGGACACAGCGGGACACAGTGGGGGACAAAGCGGGACACAGCGGGGGACATAGCGAGGACACATCGGGACACAGCGGGGGACACAGCGAGGACACAGTGGTGGACACAGCAGGGGACACAGCGGGACACAGCGGGGAACACAGCGAGGACACAGCGGGACACAGCGGGACACAGCGTCGAAACAGAGGGGACTCAGCGGGGGACACAGCGGGGGACACAGCGGGGGACAAAGTGGGACACCACGGGACACAGTGTGACACAGCGGGACACAGCGGGGACACTGCGGAGACACAGCAGGACAAAGCGGGGGACACAGCGGGACACAGCGGAACACAGCGGGGGACACAGCGGGGTACAGCTGAGACAGAGATGGGCCACAGCGGGACACAGCAGTGACACAGCTGGACACTGCGGGGTACACAGCGGGACACAGCAGGACACAGCAGGGACACTGCGGGAACATAGCGGGACACAGCGGGGTACACAGCGGGACACAGCGGGACACAGCTTGGGACACAGCGGGGATACAGCGGGACACAGCGGGGGACACAGCGAGGACACAGCGGGACACAGCGGGACACAATGGGGACACAAAGGGGACTCAGCGGGGGAAAAAGCGGGGGAAAAAGCGGGACACCATGGGACACAGTGTGACACAGCAGGACACAGAGGGAACACTGCGTCGACACAGCGGGACAAAGCGGGGGACACAGCGGGACACAGCGGGACACAGCGGGGGACACAGCGGGGGACAGTGGAGACAAAGAGAGGCACAGCAGAACACAGTGGTGACACAGCTGGACACAACGGAGTACACAGCGGGACACAGCGGGCACAAAGCGGGGACAGAGCGGGACACAGCGGGACACAGCGGGACATATAGCGGGGGACACAGCGGGACACAGAGGGGGACACAGTGGGACAGAGCAGGGGACACAGCGGGACACAACGGGGACAAAGCGGCACTCAGCGGGGGACACAGGAGGGGACAAAGTGGAACACCACGGGACACAATGTGACACAACAGGACACAGCGGGGACACTGTGGGGAAACAGCGGGAAAAAACAGGGGACATAGTGGGACACAGCGGGACACAGCGGGGGACAGAGCAGGTGACAGCGGGGGACAGAGAAAGGACAGAGCGGGACACAGCGGTGACACCGCTGGACACAGTGGGGTACACAGCAGGACACAGCGGGCACACAGCGGGGACACAGCGAGACACATCGGGACACAGTGGGGACAGAGCGGGACACAGAGGGACACAGCGTTGTACACAGCGGGACACACGGGGGACACAGTGAGGACACAGCTGGACACAGCGGGGACAAAGCGGGGGACACAGCGGGACACAGCAGGGACACAGCAGGACACAGCGGGACACAGCGGGGGACATAGTGGGACACAGCGGGGGACACAGCGACGACAAAGCGGGACACAGCGGGGAAACAGCAGGACTCAGCAGGGTCACAGCGGGACACAGTGGGACACAGCGGGACACAGCGGGACACAGCAGGGACACAGCAGGGGACACAGCGGGACACAGCGTGGGACACAGCGGGACACAGCGGGGAATACAGAGGGACACAGTGGGGAACACAGAGGGACACAGCGGGACACAGCGGGTACAGCGGGGACACAGAAGGGGACAGCGGGGACCCACCAGGGGACAACGTGGACACAGCGGGACACAGCGGGGGACAGAGCGGGACACAGCAGGGGACACAGGGAGACACAGCGGGGGACACAGTGGAATACAGCGGGACACAGCAGGGACACAGCCGGGACACAGCGGGTGACACAGTGGGACAGAGCAGGGGATACAGCGGGGGACACAGCAGGACACATCAGGGGACACAGGGAGGACACAGCGGGACACAGCGAGGGACACAGCGGGGGACACAGTGGGACACAGCAGGGTACACAGAGAGGACACAGCGGGACCCAGCGGGACACAGCATCGATACAGCGGGGACACAGCAGGACACAGAGGTGTACACAGCTGGGGACACAACGGGACACAGTGGGGGACATAGCGGGACACAGCGGGACACAGCGGAGCACAATGGGGACAAAGTGGGAGACACAGCAGGGAACAGAGCAGGACACAGCAGGGGACACAGCGAGGACACAGCGGGACACAGCGGTGACACAGCGGGACTCAGCAGGATCACAGCGGGACACAGCGGGACACAGCGGGAAACAGCGGAGACACAGCAGGGGACAGAGCGGGACACAGCGGGGGACACAGGGGGGACAAAGCGGGACACAGCGGAATACAGCGGGACACAGCGGGGACACAGTATGGACACAGCAGGGACACAGAGGGACAGAGCAGGGGATACAGCAGGGGCCACAGAGGGACACAGCGGGACACAGCGTGACACAGCGGGGGACACAGCGAGGACACATTGGGACACAGCGGGTACACAGCGGGACTCAGCGGGGGACACAGCAGGACACAGCGGGACACAGCGGTACACAGCGGGACACAGAGGGGCACAGTGGGGAGAAAGTGGGCGACACAGCGGGGAACAGAGCAGGACACAGCAGGGGGCACAGCGAGGACACAGCGGGACACAGCGGGGACACAGTGGGAACACAGTGGGGGACACTAAGGGGCACAAACGGGACAACACGGAACACAGTGGGACACAGTGGGATACAGCGGGGACACTGCGTGGATACAGCGGGACACAGCGAGGGACACAGCAGGACACAGCGGGACACAGAGGGGGACAAGGCGGGACACAGCGGGGGACAGAGCGGGGGACACAGCGAGACACAACGGGTACAAAGCGAGACACAGCAGATTACACAGCGGGCACACAGCCGGGTCACAGCCGGGACACAGCGGAACACAGTGGGGAAAGAGCGGGACAAAGCGTGACACAGCGGGACACAGCGGGGTACACAGCGGGACTCACGGGGGA
>NW_012299691.1:0-3691 GCF_000151885.1 Dipodomys ordii | reverse complement strand
AGAAATTCAGGCAGGAGAAACAGAAGAAGCAGAAGCAGAAGGAGAAGCAAAAAGAGAAGCTGAATGAGAAGTAGAAGAAGCAGCAGAAGGAGAAGCAGAAGAAGAAGCAGAAAAACAAGCAGGAGAAGCAGAAGCAGAAAGAAAATTAGAAGCAGAAGAAGCAGAAGCAGAAGAAGCAGTAGAAGCATAAGAAGCAGAAGCAGGAGAAGCAGAAGCAGAAGAAAAAGAAGAATCATAAGAAGCAGAAGCAGAGGGAGAAACAGAAGAAGGAGAAGAAGCAGCAGAAGGTGAAGCAGAAGGAGTTGCAGAAAAAGAAAGAGAAGCAGAAAGGGAAGCAGTAGAAGCAGAAGTAGCAGGAAAAGCAGAAGCAGACGAAAGAGAAGAAGAAGAAGAAGAAGAAGAAGAAGAAGAAGAAGAAGAAGAAGAAGAAGAAGAAGAAGAAGAAGAAGAAGAAGAAGAAGAAGAAGAAGAAGAAGAAGAAGAAGAAAAAGAAGGAGAAGAAGAAGAAGAAGAAGAAGAAGAAGAAGAAGAAGAAGAAGAAGAAGAAGAAGAAGAAGAAGAAGAAGAAGAAGAAGACGAAGAAGAAGAAGAAGAAGAAGAAGAAGAAGAAGAAGAAGAAGAAGAAGAAGAAGAAGAAGAAGAAGAAGAAGAAGAAGAAGGAGAAGCATAAGGAGAAGCAGTAGAAGCAGAAGAAGCAGAAGCTGGAGAAGCAGAAGCAGAAGAAGAAGAATAAGCAAAAGAAGCAGAAGCAGATGCAGAAAGAGGAGAAGAAGTAGAAGCAGAAGTAGAATCAGAAGAAACAGAAGAAGAAGAAGAAGAAGAAGAAACAGAAGCAAAAGAAACAGAAGAAGGAGAAGAGCAGAAGCAGAAGCAGAAGGAGAAGCAGAAGCAGACGGAGAAGCAGAAAGAGAAGCAGGAGAAGCAGAAGAAGCAGGAGAAGCAGAAGAAGAAGAAACAGAAGAAGCCGAAGAAGCAGAAGCAGAATCTGAAGCAGAAGGAGAAACAGAAGAAACACAATCTGAAGCAGAAGCAGAAGTATACAGAAATAGTAGAATAAGAAGAAGCAGAAGCAGCAGGAGAAGTAGAAGAAGAAGACGGAGAAGGCGAGAGAGAAGGATTAGGAGTAGGAGAAGCAAAAGGATAAGCAGAACCACAAAGAGACGCAGAAGGAGAAGCAGCACGAGAAGTAGGAGAAGCAGGAGAAGAAGAAGCAGGAGAAGCAGAAGAAACAGAAGGCGCAGAAGCAGAATGAGAAGCAGAAGGAGAAATTGAAGCAGAAACAGAAGGAGAAGGAGAAGCAGAAGCAGCAGAAGAAGCAGAAGAAAGAGAAGGACAAGGAGAAGGACAAAGAGAAGCAGAAAGAGAAGCAGAACGAGAAGCAGGAGAAGCAGAAGCTGGAGAAGCCGAAGCAGAAGAAACAGAAGAAGGGGAAGAAGCAGAAGGAGAAGCAGAAACAGAAGGAAAAGCAGAAAGAGAAGCAAGAGAGGCAGAAGAAGCAGGAGCAGAAGAAGCAGAAGCAGAAGAAGCCGAAAAAGCAAAAGCAGAACCTGAAGCAGTAGGAGAAGCAGGAGAAGCAGAAGAAGCAGAATCTGGAGAAGCAGAAGGAGAAGCAGAAGCAGAAAGAGAAGCAAAAGCAGAAGGAGAAGCAGAAGAAACAGAAGAAGCAGAGGCAGTATCAGAAGAAGCAGAAGATTCAGAAGCAGAAGGAGAAGCAGAAGGAAAAGCAGAAGAACTAGAAGGAGAAGGAGACGGAGAAACAGGAGTAGAAGCAGAAAGAGAAGCAGAAGAAGGAGCAGTAGAAGGAAAAGCAGCAGGAGAAACAGAAAGAGCAGCAGAAGGAGAAGCAGGAAATGCAGAAACAGGAGAAGAACAAGCAGAAGAAACAGGAGAAGGACAAGAAGCTGAAGCAGAAGGAGAAGCAGAAAGAGAAGGAGGGGAAGCAGAAGAAGGAGAAGCAGGAGAAGCAGAAGCATAAGAATCCGAAGAAGCAGAAGCAGAACCTGAAGCAGAAGGAGAAGCAGGAGAAGCAGAAGAATCAGAATCTGGAGAAGCAGAATGAGAAGCAGAAGGAGAAACAGAAGCAGAAAGAGAATCGAAAGCAGAAGGAGAAGCAGAAGAAACAGAAGAAGTAGAAGCAGTAGCAGTTGTAGCAGAAGCAGTAGGAAAAGCAGAAGGAAAAGGAGAAGGACAAGAAGGAGAAGGAGAAACAGAAGGAGAAGAAGAAGGAGAAGCAGAAAGAGAAGCAGGTAAAGCAGAAGAAGAAGAAGCAGAAGGAGAATCAGAAGGAGAACCAGAAGAAGGAGAAGGAGAAGCAGAAGCAGAAGAAGATGCAGAAGGAGAAGCAGAAGGAGAAGCAGAAAGAGAAGCAGAAGAAGCAGTAGCAGGAGAAGCAGAAGCAGAAGAAACAGAAGAAGCCGAAGAATCAGAAGGAGAACCTGAAGCAGAAGGAGAAGCAGAAGCAGCAGAAGCTGGAAAAGCAGAAGCAGAAGAAACCGAACAAGCAGAAGAAGCAGAAGCAGAACGAGAAGCAGAAGAAGAAGGAGAAAGAGAAGGATTAGGAGTAGGAGGAGCAGAAGCAGAATAAGAAGCAGAAAGAGAAGCAGAAGAAGAAGCAGAAGGAGAAACAGAAGAAGCAGAAGCAGGAGAAGAAGAAGCAGAAGCAGAATGAGAAGCACAAGAAGGAGAAATTGAAGGAGAAGGAGAAGGAGACGGAGAAGCAGAAGGAGAAGTAGGAGAAGCAGAAGAAGAAGAAGCAGGAGAAGCAGAAACAGAAGAAACAGAAGGAGAAGAGCAGAAGCAGGAGAAGCAGAAGGAGAAGCAGAAGAAGCAGAAGCTGAAGCAGAAGAAAAAGAAACAGAAAAAGCAGAAGAAGCAAAAGAAGAAGCAGCAGGAGAAGCAGAAGAAGACGAAGGAGAAGGAGAAAGAGAAGGATTAGGAGTAGGAGAAACAGAAGGATAAGCAGAAGCAGAAAGAGAAGGAGAATGAGAAGGAGAAGCAGGAGAAGCAGAAGAAGCAGAAGCAGGAGAAGCAGAAGCAGGAGAAGCAGAAGCAGAAGAAAAAGAATAAGCATAAGAAGCAGAATCAGAAGGAGAAGCAGAAGAAGGAGAAGCAGAAGCAGAAGAAGCAGCAGAAGCAGAAGCAGAAGAAGATGCAGAAGGAGAAGCAGGAGAAGCAGAAGGAGAAGGAGAAGGCGAAAGAGAAGGATTAGGAGTAGGAGAAGCAAAAGGATAAGCAGAAGCAGAAAGAGACGCAGAAGGAGAAGCAGCACGAGAAGTAGGAGAAGCAGGAGAAGCAGAAGCAGGAGAAGCAGAATAAACAGAAGACGCTGAAGCAGAATGAGAAGCAGAAGGAGAAATTGAAGCAGAAGCAGAAGCAGAAGGAGAAGCAGAACTAGAAGCAGAAGAAGGAGAAGGAGAAGCAGAAAGAGAAGCATAAAGAGAAGCTTTATGAGAAGCAGGAGAAGCAGAAGCAGGAGAAGCAGAAGCAGAAGAAACATAGGAAGGAGAAGAAGCAGAAGGAGAAGCATAAATTTTATTGTTTATCTTTTTTTATATTTTTTGAGTTGTTTTTTTATTCTGTTTTTTGATAAGCTGAAGCAGAAGAAGCTTTAGATTTTTGAAGCTGAACCTGAAGCATATAGAGAAGCTTGAGAAGTAGAAGAAGCAGAATCTGGAGAAGCTGATGGAGAAGC
>NW_012299690.1:0-3691 GCF_000151885.1 Dipodomys ordii | reverse complement strand
CATGTCCCGCTGTGCCCCCACTGTGTCCCGTTGTGTCCACAGTGTGTACCACGCTGTGTAACGCTGCGTCCCCGCTGTATCGACGCTGTGTCCCGTTGTGTCCCGCTGTGTCCTCGCTGTGTTCCCCACTGTGTCCCGCTGTGTCCCCCGCTGTGTCCTCGCTGTGTCCCCTGTTGTGTCCCGCTGTGTCCTCACTGGGTAGCCCACTGTGTCCCGCTGTGTCCCCCGCTGTCCCCTGCTGTTTCCGCTGTGTCCTGCTGTGTCCCCCGCTTTATCTTGCTGTGTCCCACAGTGTCCCCGCTGTGTCCCGCTGTGTAACACTGTGTCCCGTGGTGTCCCACTTTGTCCCACGCTGTGTCCCCAGGTGCGTCCCCTCTGTGTCGCCGCTGTGTCCCCTCTCTGTCCTCTGCTGTCCCCCGCTGTGTCCCCCGCTGTGTCTCCCGCTGTGACCCGCTGTGTCCCGCTGTGTCCCCCGCTGTGTCCCCACTGTGTGCCCCCTGTGTCCCACTGTGTACCCCGCTGTGTCCAGCTGTGTTCCCGCTGTGACCCGCTGTGTACCCAGCTGTGTCCCGCTGTGTACCCCTCTGTGTCCCCCTCTGTGTCCCGCTGTGTTCCCCGCTGTGTCCCTCTGTGTCCCGCTGTGTCCCCCACTGTGTCCCTGCTGTGTCCCCGCTGTGTCCTGCTGTATACTGCTGTGTCCCCCGCTGAGTCCCGCTGTGTCCCCGCTGTGTCCCGCTGTGTTCCCCATGTGTTCCCCGCTGTGTCCCACCGTGTCCCACTGTGTCCACCACTGTTTCCCCCGCTGTGTCCGGCTGTGTCCCCCGCTGTGTGCCGCTGTGTCCCGCTATGTCCCCCGCTTTGTCCTGCTGTGTCCCCGCAGTGTCCCCGCTGTGTCCCGCTGTGTCACACTGTGTCCCGTGGTGTCCCACTTTGTCCCCCGCTGTTTCCCCCGCTGTGTCCTCCGCTGAGTCCCCTCTGTATCGACGCTGTGTCCCGCTGTGTCCTGCTGTGTCCTCGCTGTGTCCCGCTGTGTCCCCTGCTGTGTCCCCCGCTGTGTCCTCGCTGTGTCCCCCGCTGTGTCCCGCTGTGTCCTCGCTGGTTCCCCCGCTGTGTCCCCCACTGTGTCCGGCTGTGTCCGACTATGTCCCGCTCTGTCCCCGCTGTGTCCCGCTGTGTCCCCGCTGTGTGCCCGCTGTGTCCCGCTGTGTACCCCGCTGTGTCCAGCTGTGTCACCGAGGTGTCCCGCTGTGGCCCTACTCTGTCTCCGCTCTGTCCCCCGCTTTGTTCCGTTGTGTCCCGCTGTGTCACCCGCTTTGTCCTACTGTGTCCCCACAGTGTCCCGCTGTGTCCCGCTGTGTCTCACTGTGTCCCGTGGTGTCCCTCTTTGTCCCCCGATGTGTCCCCCACTGAGTCCCCTCTGTGTGGCCGCTGTGTCCTGCTGTGTGCTCGCTGTGTCCCCCGCTGTGTCCGGCTGTGTCCCGCTCTGTCCCCACTGTGTCCCGCTGTGTCCCGCTGTGTCCCCGCTGTGTGCCTGCTGTGTCCCGCTGTGTCTGCCGCTTTGTCCCGCTGTGTCCCACTGTGTCCCCGCTGTGTCCCGTTGTGTCCCACTGTGTCCCCGCTGTGTGCCCGCTGTGTCCCTCTGTGTACCCCGCTGTGTCCAGCTGTGTACCCGGTGTGTCCCGCTGTGTCCCCTCTCTGTCCTCTGCTGTTCCCCGCTGTTTCCCCCGCTGTGTCCCGCTGTGTCCCACTGTGTCACACTGTGTTCCGTGTTGTCCCGCTTTGTCCCCCGCTGTGACCTCGCTTTGTTTCCCAATGTGTCCCGCTGTGTACCACTCTGTGACCCCGCTGTGTCCCGCTCTGTACCCGCTGTGTCCCGCTATGTTCCCACAGTGTCCCCGCTGTGTCCCGCTGTGTCCTCGCTGTGTCCACCGATGTGTCCCGTTGTGCCTTGCTGTGTACCGCTGTGTACCCCACTGTCCCCCGCTGTGTCCTTGCTGTGACCCTCTGTGTCCCGCTGTGTCCCCCAGTGTCCCCAGCTGTGTCCCGCTGTGTCACCGCTGTGTCCCGCTGTGTCCTCGCTGTGTCCCCCGCTGTGTCCATGTTTGTCCCTGCTGTGTACCCCGCTGTGTCCCGCTGTGTCCCCCACTGTGTCCCGCTGTGTCCCCTGCTGTGTCCCCACTGTGTCACGCTGTGTTTCGCTGTGTCCGATGTGTCCTCGCTCTGTCTCCCTCAGTGTCCACCTGTGTCACGCTCTGTCCCTTCTGTGTCCCTCTTTGTCCAGCTCTGTCCCCGCTGTGTGTCCGCTGTGTCCCGCTGTGTACCCTTCTGTGTCCAGCTGTGTCCCCTCTGTGTCCTCCTGTGTCCATTCTCTGTCCCCCGCTGTCCAACGCTGTGTCCCCCAGCTGTGTCCCGCAGTGTCCCCGCTGTGTCCCGCTGTGTCCTACTGTGTCCCGTGGTGTCCCGCTTTTTTCCCTCTATGTCCCCTGCTGAGTCCCCTCTGTGTCCCCGCTGTGTCCAGCTGTGTCCTCGCTGTGTCCTCTGCTGTCTCCCGCTTTGTCCCACGCTGTGTCCTACTGTGTCCCACTGTGTCCCTCTGTGTCCCCGCTGTGTCCCGCTGTGTCCCCAGATGTGTCCCGCTGGGTCCCGCTGTGTCCCCCGCTGTGTCCCGCTGTGTCCCCGCAGGTTCACCGCTGTTTCACGCTGTGTCCTGCTGTGTTCCGTGGTGTCCCGCTTTGTCCCCCGCTGTGTCCCGCTGTGTCCACTGCTGGGTCCCCGCTGGGTCCCGCTGTGTCTTGCTGTGTCCCGCTGTGTCCTCGCTTTGTCCCATGCTGTGTTAAGCTGTGTCCTCCCTGTGTCCCCTGCTGTGTCCTGCTGTATCCCCCGCTTTGCCCTGCAGTGTCCCGCTGTGTCCCGCTGGGTCCCCCGCAGTGTCCCGCTGTGTCCCACACTGTGCCCCGCAGTGTCCCGCTGTGTCCCGCTCTGTCCCCCACTGTGTCCCCCGCTGAGTCCTCTATGTGTCGCCCCTGTGTCCCGCTGTGTCCTCGCTGTGTCCCCTGCTGTCTCCCGCTTTGTCCCACGCTGTGTCCCGCTTTGTCCTCGCTGTGTCCCCCGCTGTGTCCTGCTGTGTTCCCGCTGTGTCCCAAGCTTTATCCCGCTGTGTCCCTCTGTGTGCCCCGCTGTGTCCCACTATGTTCCCGTAGTGTCCCCGCTGTGTTCCCCGCTGTGTCCCACTGTGTCCCCCGCTGTGTCTCGCTCTGTCTACTGCTGTGTCCCCACTGTGTCCCGCTGTGTCTCACTGTGTCCCGCTGTGTCCTCGCTGTTTCCCACGCTGTGTTCTGCTGTGTCCTCGCTGTGTCCCCCGCTGTGTCCCGCTGTGTCCCACTGTGTCCTCGCTGTGTCCCCCTCTGTGTCCCGTTGTGTCCCCCGCCATGTCCGGCTGTGTCCAGCTGTGTCCCGCTGTGTCCCGCTGTGTCCCGCTTTGTCCCCCACTGTGTCCCGCTGTGTCCCCGCAGTGACCCCGCTGTGTCCCGCTGTGTCCCACTGTGTCCCGTGGTGTCCGGCTTTTTCCCCTGCTGTGTCCCCGGCTGAGTCTCGCTGTGTGCCCAGTGTGTCCTCTCTGTGTCCCCCGCTGTGTCCTGCTCTGTTCCCCACTGAGTCTCCCCTTTTGTCCCCGCTGTGCCCCGCTGTGTCC
>NW_012299689.1:0-1712 GCF_000151885.1 Dipodomys ordii | reverse complement strand
GTGTCTTCGGTGTGTCCCCCGCTGTGTCCCGCTGTGTCCCCCACTGTGTCCCACTGTGTCCCGCTGTTTCTTGCTGTGTCCCCCGTTGTGTCCCCCGTTGTGTCCCGCTGTGTCACGCTGTGTCCCGCTCTGTCCCCTCTGTGTCCTCCTGTGTCCCGCTGTGTCCCCTCTGTGTGACCGCTGTGTCCCATTGTGTCCAGCTGTGTCCCCGCTGTGTCCCGCTGTGTCCCTTCTCTGTCCCCCTCTGTGTCCCCGCAGTGTCCCCGCTGAGTCCGGCTGTGTCCCACTGTGTCCCGTGGTGTCCCGCTTTGTCCCCCGCTCTGTCCCCCGGTGAGTCCCCCTGTGTCCCCGCTGTGTCCCGCTGTGTCCTCCCTGTGTCCCCCGCTGTGTCCCGCTGTGTCCCCCGCTGTGTCCCTGCTGTGTCCCGCTGTGTCTCCCTCAGTGTCCTGCTGTGTCCTTGCTGTGTCTCCCGCAGTGTCCCGCTGTGTTCTCGCTGTGTCTCCCTCAGTGTCCTGCTGTGTCCTCACTGTGTCCCCCGCTGTGTCCCGCTGAGTCTCCCGCTGTGTCCCGCTGTGTCACGCTGTGTCCCGCTCTGTCCCCTCTATGTCCCCCTGTGTCCCTTCTCTGTCCCCCGCTGTGTCCCCGCAGTGTCCCGCTGTGTCCTACTGTGTCCTGTGGTGTCCCGCTTTGTCCCCCACTCTGTCCCCCGGTGAGACCTCGCTGTGTCCCCGCTGTGTTCCGCTCTGTCCTCCCTGTGTCCCCCGCTGTGTCCCACTGTGTCCCACTGTGTCCTCCGCTGTGTCTCGCGCTGTGTCCCGCTGCGTCCCCCGCTGTTTCCCGCTGTGTCCCCCGCTGTGTCCATTCTGTGTCCACGCGGTGTCCGGCTGTGTTCCCCGCTGTGTCCCCCACTGTGTCCCGCTGTGTCTTGCTTTGTCCCCGCTGTCCCCCGCTGTGTCCCGCTGTGTCTCCGATGTTTCCCTGCTGTGTCCCGCTGTGTACCGTTGTGTCCCCTGCTGTGTCCTCCGCTGTGCCCCGCTGTGTCCAGCTGTGTCCCCGGCTGTGTCCCCCGCTGTGTCCCCACTGTGTCCCGCTGTGTTCCCCACTGTGTCCCCCGCTGTGTCCCCCACTGTGTCCCCGCTGTGTCCCCCTCTGTGTCCTCGCTGTTTCCCCCGATGTGTCAGTGCTGTGTCCCAGCTGTGTCCCTCTGTGTCCCGCTGTGTCCCCCGCAGTGTCCCCCGCTGTGTCCCCACTGTGTCCCCCGCTGTGTCCAGCTGTGTCCCGCAGTGTCCCCCGCTGTGTCCCGCTGTGTCCCCGCAGTGTCCCCCTCTGTGTCCTGCTGTTTCCCCGCTGTGTCCCCGCTGTATCCCCCCGCTGTGTCCCTCTGTGTCCCGCTGTGTTCCGCTGTGTCCCCCGCTGTGTCCTCTCTGTGTCCCGCTGTGTCCCGCTGTGTCCCCGCAGTATCCCCTGCTGTGTGCACCTCTGTGTCCCCGCTGTGTCCTGCTGTGTCCCCCTGTGTCCCCCGCTGTGTCCTCGCTGTGTCCCGCTATGTCCCCGATGTGTCCCCTCTTTTTCCTCCGCTGTGTCCCCCTCTGTGCTCTGCTGTGTCCTCGCTCTGTCCCCCGCTCTGTCCCCGGCTGGGTCCCACTGTGTCCCACGCTGGTTCCCGCTGTGTCCCCGCTCTGTCAGGCTTTGTCCCCGTTGTCCCCATGTGT
>NW_012299688.1:0-2500 GCF_000151885.1 Dipodomys ordii | reverse complement strand
AGGAGAAGCAGAAGAAACAGAAGACGCAGAAACAGAATGAGAAGTAGAAGGAGAAATTGAAGCAGAAGAAGAAAGAGAAGCAGAAGCAAAAGGAGTAGCAGAAGAAGGAGAAGGAGAAGCAGACAGAGAAGCAGAAAGAGAAGCAGCACGAGAAGCAGGAGAAGCAGAAGCAGGAGAAACAGAAGCAGAAGAAACAGAAGAAGGAGAAGAAGCAGAAGCAGAAGGAGAAGCAGAAACAGAAGGAAAAGCAGAAAGAGAAGCAGAAGAATGCAGCAGCACGAGCAGCACGAGAAGCAGAAGCCGAAGAAGCAGAAGCAGAATCTGACGCAGAAGGAGAAACACAGAAGCACAATCTGAAGCAGAAGCAGAAGAAACAGAAATAGTAGAATAAGCAGAAGGAGAAGCACCATGAGAAGCAGGAAAAGCAGAAGGAGAAGGCGAAAGAGAAGGAGTAGGAGTAGGAGAAGCAAAAGGATAAGCAGAAGCAGAAAGAGACGCAGAAGGAGAAGAAGCACGAGAAGTAGGAGAAGCAGGAAAAAGCAGAAGAAACAGAAGACGCAGAAGCAGAATGAGATTCAGAAGGAGAAATTGAAGCAGAAGCAGAAGGAGAATCAGAAGCAGAAGGAGAAGCAGAAGGAGAAGGAGAAGAAGAAGCAGAAAAAGAAGCAGAACGAGAAGCAGGAGAAGCAGAAGCAGGAGAAGCAGAAACAGAAAAAAGAGAAGAAGGAGAAGAAGCAGAAGCAGAAGGAGAAGCAGAAACAGAAGGAAAAGCAGAAAGAGAAGCACGAGAAGCAGAAGAAGCAGCAGCAGGAGAAGCAGAAGCAGAAGAAGCCGAAGAAGCAGAAGCAGAACCTGAAGCAGAAGGATAAGCAGGAGAAGCAGAAGAAGCAGAATCTGGAGAAGCAGAAGGAGAAGCAGAAGCAGAAAGAGAAGCATAAGCAGAAGGAGAAGAGGAGGAGAAGCAGAAGAAACAGAAGAAGCAGAGACAGTAGCAGAAGAAGCAGAAGATGCAGAAGCAGGAGGAGAAGCAGAAGGAAAAGCAGAAGAACGAGAAAGAGAAGGAGAAACAGAAGGAGAAGCAGAAAGAGAAGCAGAAGAAGGAGCAGGAGAAGGAAAAGCAGCAGGAGAAGCAGAAAGAGCAGCAGAAGGAGAAGCAGGAGATGCAGCAACAGGAGAAGCAGAAGCAGAAGAAACAGGAGAAGGACAAGAAGCAGAAGCAGAAGGAGAAGCAGAAACAGAAGGAGAAGCAGAAAGAGGAGGGGAAGCAGAAGAAGCAGAAGCAGGAGAAGCAGAAGCATAAGAATCCGAAGAAGCAGAAGCAGAACCTGAAGCAGAAGGAGAAGCAGGAGAAGGAGAAGAAGCAGAATCTGGAGAAGCAGAAGGAGAAGCAGAAGCAGAAAGAGAATCAAAAGCAGAAGGAGAAGCAGAAGAAACAGAAGAAGTAGAAACAGTAGCCGTTGTAGCAGAAGCAGAAGGAAAAGCAGAAGAACAAGAAGGAGACGGAGAAACAGAAGGAGAAGCAGAAAGAGAGGCTGGTAAAGCAGAAGAAGAAGAAGCACAAGGAGAATCAGAAGGAGAAGCAGAGGAAGGAGAAGGAGAAGCAGAAGTAGAAGAAGATGCAGAAGGAGAAACAGGAGAAACAGAAGAAGCAGAAGCAGAAGGAGAAGCAGGAAAAGCAGAAGAAGCAGAAGCAAAAGTAGAAGCGAAAGAAGGAGAAGGAGAAGGAGAAGCAGAAGCAGAAGAAGAAGCATAAGGACAAGCACAAGCAGAAGGAGATGCAGAAGGAGAAGCAGGAGAAGAAGAAGAAGCAGAAGCTGAAAGGAGAAGCAGAAGTAGGAGAAGGAGGATAAGAAGAAGCAGAATGAGAAGCAGAAGAGGAATGAGAAGCAGAAAAAGGAACAGGAGAAGCACAATAAGCAGAAGCAGGAGAAGCTGAAAGAGTATAAGCAGAAGAAGCAGAAACAGAAGCAGAAGTAGAAGAAGAAGCAGAAGCAGCAGAAGAAGTAGAACCAGAAATTCAGGCAGGAGAAACAGAAGAAGCAGAAGCAGAAGGAGAAGCAAAAAGAGAAGAAGAAGGAGAAGTAGAAGAAGCAGCAGAAGGAGAAGCAGAAGAAGAAGCAGAAAAACAAGCAGGAGAAGCAGAAGCAGAAAGAGAATTAGAAGCAGAAGAAGCAGCAGCAGAAGAAGAAGCAGTAGAAGCATAAGAAGCAGAAGAAGCAGAAGAAGATGAAGAAGAAGAAGAAGAAGAAGAAGAAGAAGAAGAAGAAGAAGAAGAAGAAGAAGAAGAAGAAGAAGAAGAAGAAGAAGAATGAGAAGAAGAAGAAGAAGAGGAAGAAGAAGAAGACGAAGGAGAAATAGAATGAGGAGAAAAAGAAGAAGAAGAAGAAGAAGTAGATGATGATTATGAAGATGATGAAGAAGATGATGAAGATGAAGAAGATGATGATTTGATGAAGATGACGAAGGAGGAGGAGGAGGAGGTGGAGGAGGAAGAGGAGAA
>NW_012299687.1:0-1777 GCF_000151885.1 Dipodomys ordii | reverse complement strand
TCAGACGGAGAAGCAGACGAGGAGAAGGAGAAGCCGGAGCAGAAGAAGAAGCAGAAGGAAAAGCACAAGCAGAAGGAGATGCAGAAGGAGAAGCAGGAAATGCAGAAGACGCAGAAGCAGAAGGAGAAGAAGAAGGAGAAGAATCAGAATCTGAAGAAGCAGAAATAGAAAGAGAAGCCGACGAAGAGAAGCTGAACGAGAAGCAGGAGAAGCAGAAGAAGCACAAGCGGGAGAAGCAGAAGAAGAAGAAACAGAAGAAGGAGAAGGAGCAGAACCAGAAGGAGAAGCAGAAGGAGAAGCAGAAGAAGCAGAAGCAGGAGAAGCAGAAGGAGAAGAAACAGGAGAAGGACAAGAAGCAGAAAGAGAAGCAGTAGAAGCAGAAGAGGCAGGAAAAGCAGAAGCAGAAGAAAGAGAAGAAGAAGAAGACGAAGAAGAAGAAGAAGAAAAAGAAGCAGCAGCATAAGGAGAAGCATAAGGAGAAGCATAAGGAGAAGTATAAGGAGAAGTAGTAGAAGGAGAAGAAGCAGAAGCAGGAGAAGCTGAAGCAGAAGAAAAAGAATAAGCAAAAGAAGCAGTAGCAGAAGCAGTGAGAGAAGCAGAAGAAGGAGAAGGAGAAGGAGCAGCAGAAGGAGAAGCAGAAGCAGAAAGAGAAGCAGAAACAGAAGGAGAACAAGAAGGAGAAGCAGGAGAATCAGAAGAAGCAGAAAGAGAAGGAGAAGAAGGAGAAGCAGAAGTAGAATCCGAAGAAACAGAAGAAGAAGAAGCAGAAGAAACAGAAGCAAAGAAACAGAAGAAGGAGAAGAGCAGAAGCAGAAGCAGAAGGAGAAGCAGAAGCAGAAAGAGAAGCAGAAAGAGAAGCAGGAGAACCAGAAGAAGCAGGAGAAGCAGAAGCAGAAGAAACAGGAGAAGCCGAAGAAGCAGAAGCAGAATCTGAAGCAGAAGGAGAAACAGAAGAAGCACAATCTGAAGCAGAAGAAGAAGAAACAGAAATAGTAGAATAAGCAGAAGCAGAAGCACCAGGACAAGCAGAAGAACAAGAAGGAGAAGGCGAAAGAGAAGGATTAGGAGTAGGAGAAGCAAAAGGATAAGCAGAAGCAGAAAGAGACGCAGAAGGAGAAGCAGCACGAGAAGTAGGAGAAGCAGAAGCAAGAGAAGCAGAAGAAACAGAAGACGCAGAAGCAGAATGAGAAGCAGAAGGAGAAATTGAAGCAGAAGGAGAAGGAGAAGCAGAAGGAGAAGCTGAAGAAGGAGAAGGAGAAGCAGAAAGAGAAGCACAACGAGAAGCAGGAGAAGCAGAAGCAGGAGAAGCCGAAGCAGAAGAAACATAAGAAGGAGAAGAAGCAGAAGCAGAAGGAGAAGCAGAAACAGAAGGAAAAGCAGAAATAGAAGCAGGAGCAGCAGAAGAAGCAGCAGCAGGAGAAGCAGAAGAAGGAGGAGCCGAAGAAACAGAAGCAGAACCTGAAGCATAAGGAGATACAGGAGAAGCAGAAGAAGCAGAATCTGGAGAAGCAGAAGGAGATGGAGAAGCAGAAAGAGAAGCAAAAGCATAAGGAGAAGCAGAAGAAACAGAAGAAGCAGAGGCAGTAGCAGAAGATGTAGAAGCAGAAGGAAAAGCAGAAGGAAAAGCAGAAGAACGAGAAGGAGAAGGAGAAGGAGAAACAGAATGAGAAGCAGAAAGAGAAGCAGATGATGGAGCAGAGAATGAAAAGCAGCATGAGAAGCAGAAGAGAAGCAGATGGAGAAGCAGAGATGCAGAAACAGGAGAAGCAGAAGCAGA
>NW_012299686.1:0-1915 GCF_000151885.1 Dipodomys ordii | reverse complement strand
GGAGAAGCAGAAGAAGAAGAAGAAGGAGAAGGAGAAAGAGAAGGATTAGGAGTAGGAGAAACAGAAGGATAAGCAGAAGCAGAAAGAGAAGGAGAATGAGAAGGAGAAGCAGGAGAAGTAGAAGAAGCAGAAGCAGGAGAAGCAGAAGCAGAATGAAAAGCAGAAGAAGGAGAAATTGAAACAGAAGAAGATGCAGAAGGAGAAGCAGAAGCAGTAGTAGAAGCAGAAGAAGGAGAAGCAGAAGGAGAAGCATAAAGAGAAACAGAAGGAGAAGCAGGAGAAGCAGAAGCAGAAGAAATAGAAGAAGGAGAAGAAGCAGAAGCAGAAAGAGAAGCAGAAACAGAAGGAGAAGCAGAAATAGAAGCAGAAGAAGCCGAAGAAGCAAAAGCAGAACCTAAAGCAGAAGGAGAAGCAGAAGAAGCAGAATCTGGAGAAGAAGAAGGAGAACCAGAAGGAGAAGCAGAAGCAGAAAGAGAAGCAAAAGCAGAAGGAGAAGCAGAAGAAACAGAAGAAGCAGAATCAGTAGCAGAAGAAGCTGAAGATGCAGAAGCAGAAAGAGAAGCAGAAGGAATAGCAGAAGAACGAGAAGGAGAAATAGAAGAAGAAGCAGAAGGAGAAGCAGGAAAAGCACAAGAAACAGAAGGAGAAGCAGAAGAAGGAGAAGGAGAAGCCGGAGCAGAAGAAGAAGCAGAAGGAAAAGCACAAGCAGAAGGAGATGCAGAAGGAGAAGCAGGAAATGCAGAAGACACAGAAGCAGAAGGAGAAGAAGAAGGAGAAGAATCAGAATCAGAAGAAGCAGAAATAGAAAGAGAAGCCGACGAAGAGAAGCAGAACGAGAAGCAGGAGAAGCAGAAGAAGCACAAGCGGGAGAAGCAGAAGAAGAAGAAACAGAAGAAGGAGAAGGAGCAGAAGCAGGATAAGCAGAAGGAGAAGCAGAAAGAGAAGCAGGAAAAGCAGAAGAAGCAGAAGCAGGAGAAGCAGAAGGAGAAGAAACAGGAGAAGGAAAAGAAGCAGAAAGAGAAGCAGTAGAAGCAGAAGAGGCAGGAGAAGCAGAAGCAGAAGAAGAAGAAGACGAAGAAGTAGAAGAAGCAGCAGCAGCATAAGGAGAAGCATAAGGAGAAGTATAAGGAGAAGCAGTAGAAGCAGAAGAAGCAGAAGCAGGAGAAGCTGAAGCAGAAGAAAAAGAATAAGCAAAAGAAGCAGAAGCAGAAGCAGTGAGAGAAGCAGAAGAAGGAGAAGGAGAAGGAGCAGCAGAAGGAGAAGCAGAAGCAGAAAGAGAAGCAGAAACAGAAGGAGAACAAGAAGGAGAAGCAGGAGAATCAGAAGAAGCAGAAAGAGAAGGAGAAGAAGGAGAAGCAGAAGTAGAATCCGAAGAAACAGAAGAAGAAGAAGCAGAAGAAACAGAAGCAAAAGAAACAGAAGAAGGAGAAGAGCAGAAGCAGAAGCAAAAGGAGAAGCAGAAGCAGAAGGAGAAGCAGAAAGAGAAGCAGGAGAACCAGAAGAAGCAGGAGAAGCAGAAGCAGAAGAAACAGGAGAAGCCGAAGAAGCAGAAGCAGAATCTGAAGCAGAAGGAGAAACAGAAGAAGCACAATCTGAAGCAGAAGCAGAAGAAACAGAAATAGTAGAATAAGCAGAAGCAGAAGTACCAGGACAAGCAGAAGAACAAGAAGGAGAAGGCGAAAGAGAAGGATTAGGAGTAGGAGAAGCAAAAGGATAAGCAGAAGCAGAAAGAGACGCAGAAGGAGAAGCAGGAGAAGCAGAAGCAAGAGAAGCAGAAGAAACAGAAGACGCAGAAGCAGAATGAGAAGCAGAAGGAGAAATTGAAGCAGAAGGAGAAGGAGAAGCAGAAGGAGAAGCTGAAGAAGGAGAAGGAGAAGCAGAAAGAGAAGCAGAAAGAGAAGCACAATGAGAAGCA
>NW_012299685.1:0-2500 GCF_000151885.1 Dipodomys ordii | reverse complement strand
AGCAGGAGAAGCAGAAGCAGAAGAAAAAGAATAAGCAAAAGAAGCAGAAGCAGAAGCAATGGGAGAAGCAGAAGAAGGAGAAGGAGCAGCAGAAGGAGAAGCAGAAGCAGAAAGAGAAGCAGAAACAGAAGGAGAACAAGAAGGAGAAGCAGGAGAATCAGAAGAAGCAGAAAGAGAAGGAGAAGAAGGAGAAGCAGAAGTAGAATCAGAAGAAATAGAAGAAGAAGAAGCAGAAGAAACAGAAGCAAAAGAAAGAGAAGAAGGAGAAGAGCAGAAGCAGAAGCAGAAGGAGAAGCAGAAGCAGAAGGAGAAGCAGAAAGAGAAGCAGGAGAAGCAGAAGAAGCAGGAGAAGCAGAAGCATAAGAAACAGGAGAAGCCGAAGAAGCAGAAGCAGAATTTGAAGCAGAAGGAGAAAAAGAAGAAGCACAATCTGAAGCAGAAGCAGAAGAAACAGTAATAGTAGAATAAGCAGAAGCAGAAGCAGCAAGAGAAGCAGAAGAAAAAGAAGTCGGAGAAGGCGAGAGAGAAGGATTAGGAGTAGGAGAAGCAAAAGGATAAGCAGAAGCAGAAAGAGACGCAGAAGGAAAAGCAGCACGAGAAGTAGGAGAAGCAGGAGAAGCAGAAGCAGGAGAAGCAGAAGAAACAGAAGACGCAGAAGCAGAATGAGAAGCAGAAGGGGTAATTAAACAGAACCAGAAGGAGAAGCAGAAGCAGAAGGAGAAGCAGAAGAAGGAGAAGGAGAATCAGTAAGAGTAGCAGAAAGAGAAGCAGAACGAGAAGCAGGAGAAGCAGAAGCAGGAGAAGCAGAAGCAGAAGAAACAGAAGAAGGAGAAGCAGAAGAAGCCGAAGAAGCAGAAGCAGAACCTGAAGCAGAAGGAGAAGCAGGAGAAGCAGAAGAAGCAGAATCTGGAGAAGCAGAAGGAGAAGCAGAAGCAGAAAGAGAAGCAAAAGCAGAAGGAGAAGCAGAAGGAGAACAGAAGAAACAGAAGAAGCAGAGGCAGTAGCAGAAGAAGCAGAAGATGCAGAAGCAGAAGGAGAAGCAGAAGGAAAAGCAGAAGAACGAGAAGGAGAAGGAGAAACAGAAGGAGAAGCAGAAAGAGAAGCAGAAGAAGGAGCAGGAGAAGATAAAGCAGCAGGAGAAGCAGAAAGAGCAGCAGAAGGAGAAGCAGGAGATGCAGAGACAGGAGAAGCAGAAGCAGAAGCAGAAGAAACAGGAGAAGGACAAGAAGCAGAAGCAGAAGGAGAAGCAGAAACAGAAGGAGAAGCAGAAAGAGAAGGAGGGGAAGCAGAAGAAGCAGAAGCAGGAGAAGCAGAAGCATAAGAATCCGAAGAAGCAGAAGCAGAACCTGAAGCAGAAGGAGAAGCTGGAGAAGCAGAAGAAGCAGAATCTGGAGAAGCAGAATGAGAAGCAGAAGGAGAAGCAGAAGCAGAAAGAGAATCAAAAGCAGAAGGAGAAGCAGAAGAAACAGAAGAAATAGAAGCAGTAGCAGTTGTAGCGGAAGCAGAACGAGAAGCAGAAGAACAAGAAGGAGAAGGAGAAACAGAAGGAGAAGCAGAAGGAGAAGCAGAAAGTGAAGCAGGTAAAGCAGATGAAGAAGAAGCAGAAGGAGAATCAGAAGGAGAAGCAGAAGAAGGAGAAAGAGAAGCAGAAGAAGATGAAGAATGAGAAGCAGAAGAAGCAGAAGCAGAAGGAGAAGAAGGAAAAGCAGAAGAAGCAGAAGCAAAAGGAGAAGCAAAAGAAGGAGAAGGAGAAGCAGAAGCAGAAGAAGAAGAAGAAGCATAAGGACAAGCACAAGCAGAAGGAGATGCAGAAGGAGAAGCAGGAGAAACAGAAGAAGCAGAAGCTGAAGGAGAAGCAGAAGTAGGAGAAGGAGGAAAAGCAGAAGGAGAAGGAGAAGCGGAATGAGAAGCAGAAAGAGAAGCAGGAGAAGCACAAGAAAAAGAAGCAGGAGAAGCCGAAAGAGAAGAAGCAGAAGAAGCAGAAACAGAAGCAGAAGTAGAAGAAGAAGCAGAAGCAGAAGGAGAAGCAGCAGAAGAAGTAGAACCAGAAATTCAGGAAGGAGAACATAAGAAGCAGAGCAGAAGCAGAAGGAGAAGCTAAAAGAGAAGCAGAAGAAGAAGTAGAAGAACCAGCAGTAGGAGAAGCAGCTGAAGAAGCAGAAAAACAAGCAGGAGAAGCAGAAGCAGAAAGAGAAGCAGAAGAAGAAGAAGAAGAAGAAGAAGAAGAAGAAGAAGAAGAAGAAGAAGAAGAAGAAGAAGAAGAAGAAGAAGAAGAAGAAGAAGAAGAAGAAGAAGAAGAAGAAGAAGAAGAAGAAGCAGTAGAAGCATAAGAAGCAGAAGCAGGAGAAGCAGAACCAGAAGAAAAAGAAGAAGCATAAGAAGCAGAAGCTGAGTGAGAAACAGATTATTGAGAAGGAGCTTCAGAAGGTGATTCAGAAGGAGATGCAGTTGCTGAAATAGAAGCAGAAACTGATGTAGAAGAAGAAGGAGAAGTTGGAGA
>NW_012299684.1:0-3693 GCF_000151885.1 Dipodomys ordii | reverse complement strand
TCAAGAGAGGAGCAGAAGGAGAAAGAGAAGCAGAAGGAGAAGCAGAAGAAGGAGAAGCAGAAGCAGAAGAAGCAGCAGAAGGAGAAGCAGAAGCAGAAGAAGATGCAGAAGGAGAAGCAGGAGAAGCAGAAGAAGCAGAAGCAGAAAGAGAAACAGAAGTAGGAGAAGGAGAAGGAGAATGAAGGGCAGCAGAAGCAATAAGAGAAGCATTAGGAGAAGCAGAAGCAGAATGAGAAGCAAAAAGAGAAGCAGTAGAAGCAGAAAAACCAGGAGAAGCAGAAGAAAGAGAAGAAGAAGAAGAAGAAGAAGAAGAAGAAGAAGAAGAAGAAGAAGAAGAAGAAGAAGAAGAAGAAGAAGAAGAAGAAGAAGAAGAAGGAGAAGCATAAGGAGAAGCATAAGGAGAAGCATAAGGAGAAGCAGTAGATGCAGGAGAAGCAGAAGAAATAGAATAAGCAAAAGAAGCAGAAGCAGTGGGAGAAGCAGAAGAAGGAGAAGGAGAAGGAGCAGCAGAAGGAGAAGCAGAAGCAGAAAGAGAAGCAGAAACAGAAGGAGAAAAAAAGGAGAAGCAGGAGAATCAGAAGAAGCAGAAGTAGAAACAGAAAGAGAAGTAGAAGAAGGAGAAGCAGAAGTAGAATCAGAAGAAACAGACGAAGAAGAAGAAGAAGAAGAAGAAGAAGAAGAAGAAGAAGATGAAACAGAAGCAAAAGAAACTTAAGAAGAAGAGCAGAAGCAGAAGCAGAAGGAAAAGCAGAAGCAGAAGGAGAAGCAGAAAGAGAAGCAGGAGAAGCTGAAGAAGCAGGAGAAGCAGAAGCAGAAGAAACAGGAGAAGCCGAAGAAGCAGAAGCAGAAGCTGAAGCAGAAGGAGAAACAGAAGAAGCACAATCTGAAGCAGAAGCAGAAGAAACAGAAATAGTAGAATAAGCAGAAGCAGAAGCATCAGGACAAGCAGAAGAAGAAGAAGCAGAAGGTGAAAGAGAAGGATTAGGAGTAGGAGAAGCAAAAGGATAAGCAGAACCAGAAAGAGACGCAGAAGGAGAAGCAGCAGAAGGAGAAGCAGCACGAGAAGAAGAAGAAGCAGGAGAAGCAGAAGCAAGCGAAGCAGAAGAAACAGAAGACGCAGAAGCAGAATGAGAAGCAGAAGGAGAAATTGAAGCAGAAGGAGAAGGAGAAGCAGAAGGAGAAGCTGAAGAAGGAGAAGGAGAAGCAGAAAGAGAAGCAGAAAGAGAAGCACAACGAGAAGCAGGAGAAGCAGAAGCAGGAGAAGCAGAAGCAGAAGAAACATAAGAAGGAGAAGAAGCAGAAGCAGAAGGAGAAGCAGAAACAGAAGGAAAAGCAGAAATAGAAGCAGGAGCAGCAGAAGAAGAAGCAGCAGGAGAAGCAGAAGCAGAAGAAGCCGAAGAAGCAGAAGCAGAACCTGAAGCATAAGGAGATACAGGAGAAGCAGAAGAAGCAGAATCTGGAGAAGCAGAAGGAGAAGCAGAAGCAGAAAGAGAAGCAAAAGCAGAAGGAGAAGCAGAAGAAACAGAAGAAGCAGAGGCAGTAGCAGAAGAAGCAGAAGATGCAGAAGCAGAAGGAGAAGCAGAAGCAGTAGTAGAAGCAGAAGAAGGAGAAGCATAAAGAGAAACAGAAGGAGAAGCAGGAGAAGCAGAAGCAGGAGAAGCAGAATCAGAAGAAATAGAAGAAGGAGAAGAAGCAGAAGCAGAAAGAGAAGCAGAAACAGAAGGAGAAGCAGAAAAAGAAGCCAAAGAAGCCGAAGAAGCAAAAGCAGAACCTAAAGAAGAAGGAGAAGCAGGAGAAGCAGAAGAAGCAGAATCTGGAGAAGAAGGAGAACCAGAAGGAGAAGCAGAAGCAGAAAGAGAAGCAAAAGCAGAAGGAGAAGCAGAAGGATAAGCAGAAGAAACAGAAGAAGCAGAATCAGTAGCAGAAGAAGCTGAAGATGCAGAACCAGAAAGAGAAGCAGAAGGAATAGCAGAAGAACGAGAAGGAGAAATAGAAGGAGAAGCAGAAGGAGAAGCATGAAAAGCAGAAGGAACAGAAGCAGACGGAGAAGCAGAAGAAGGAGAAGGAGAAGCCGGAGCAGAAGAAGAAGCAGAAGGAAAAGCACAAGCAGAAGGAGATGCAGAAGGAGAAGCAGGAAATGCAGAAGACGCAGAAGCAGAAGGAGAAGAAGGAGAAGAATCAGAATCAGAAGAAGCAGAAGCAGAAATAGAAAGAGAAGCCGACGAAGAGAAGCTGAACGAGAAGTAGGAGAATCAGAAGAAGCACAAGCGGGAGAAGCAGAAGAAGAAGAAACAGAAGAAGGAGCAGAAGCAGAAGGAGAAGCAGAAAGAGAAGCAGGAAAAGCAGAAGAAGCAGAAGCAGGAGAAGCAGAAGGAGAAGAAACAGGAGAAGGACAAGAGGCAGAAAGAGAAGCAGTAGAAGTAGAAGAGGCAGGAAAAGCAGAAGCAGAAGAAAGAGAAGAAGAAGAAGACGAAGAAGAAGAAGAAACAGCAGCAGCATAAGGAGAAGCATAAGGAGAAGCATAAGGAGAAGTATAAGGAGAAGCAGTAGAAGCAGAAGAAGCAGAAGCAGGAGAAGCTGAAGCAGAAGAAAAAGAATAAGCAAAAGAAGCAGAAGCAGAAGCAGTGAGAGAATCAGAAGAAGGAGAAGGAGAAGGAGCAGCAGAAGGAGAAGCAGAAAGAGAAGCAGAAAGAGAAGGAGAACAAGAAGGAGAAGCAGGAGAATCAGAAGAAGCAGAAAGAGAAGGAGAAGAAGGAGAAGCAGAAGTAGAATCAGAAGAAACAGAAGAAGAAGAAGCAGAAGAAACAGAAGCAAAAGAAACAGAAGAAGGAGAAGAGCAGAAGCAGAAGCAGAAGGAGAAGCAGAAGCAGAAGGAAAAGCAGAAAGAGAAGCAGGAGAAGCAGGAGAAGCAGAAGAAACAGGAGAAGCCGAAGAAGCAGAAGCAGAATCTGAAGCAGAAGGAGAAACAGCAGAAGCACAATCTGAAGCAGAAGCAGAAGAAACAGTAATAGTAGAATAAGCAGAAGCAGCAGGAGAAGCAGAATAAGAAGACGGAGAAGGCGAGAGAGAAGGATTAGGAGTAGGAGAAGCAAAAGGATAAGCAGAAGCAGAAAGAGACGCAGAAGGAAAAGCAGCACGAGAAGTAGGAGAAGCAAGAGAAGCAGAAGCAGGAGAAGCATAAGAAACAGAAGACGCAGAAGCAGAATGAGAAGCAGAAGGAGAAATTGAAGCAGAAGGAGAAGCAGAAGCAGAAGGAGAAGCAGAAGTAGGAGAAAGAGAAGCAGAAAGAGAAGCAGAAAGAGAAGCAGAACGAGAAGCAGGAGAAGCAGAAGCAGCAGAAGCAGAAGCAGAAGAAACAGAAGAAGGAGAAGAAGCAGAAGGAGAAGCAGAAACAGAAGGAAAAGCAGAAAGATAAGCAGGAGAAGTAGAAGCAGAAGAAGCCGAAGAAGAAGAAGCAGAACATGAAGCAGAAGGAGAAGCAGGAGAAGCAGAAGAAGCAGAACCTGGAGAAGCAGAAGGAGAAGCAGAAGCAGAAAGAGAAGCAAAAGCAGAAGGAGAAGCAGAAGGAGATGCAGAAGAAACAAAAGAAGCAGAGGTAGTAGCAGAAGAAGCAGAACATGCAGAAGCAGAAGGAAAAGCAGAAGAACGAGAAGGAGAAGGAGAAGGAGAAAAAGAAGGAGAAGCAGAAAGAGA
>NW_012299683.1:0-2226 GCF_000151885.1 Dipodomys ordii | reverse complement strand
CTGTCACTGTGTCCCACCCACCTGTCACTGTCACTTTAGTCCCACCCACCTGGCACTGTCACTGTGTCCCACCCACCTGTCACTGTCACTGTGACCCACCCGTCACTGTTACTGTGTCCCACCCACCTGTCACTGTCACCGCGTCCACCGCGTCCCCACCCACCTGTCACTGTCACCGCGTCCCACCCACCTGTCACTGTTACCGTGTCCCACCCACCTGTCACTGTCACCGTGTCCCCAGCCACCTGTCACTGTCACCGTGTCCCCACCCACCTGTCACTGTCACCGTGTCCCACCCACCTGTCACTGTCACTGTGTCCCACCCACCTGTCACTGTCACCGCGTCCCACCCACCTGTCACTGTCACCGTGTCCCCACCCACCTGTCACTGTCACTGCGTCCCACCCACCTGTCACTGTCACCGTGTCCCACCCACCTGTCACTGTGTCCCACCCACCTGTCACTGTCACCGTGTCCCACCCACCTGTCACTGTCACTGTGTCCCACCCACCTGTCACTGTCACTGTGTCCCCACCCACCTGTCACTGTCACCGCGTCCCACCCACCTGTCAGTCACTGTGTCCCACCCACCTGTCACTGCGTCCCACCCACCTGTCACTGTCACTGCGTTCCACCCACCTGTCACTGTCACCGTGTCCCCACCCACCTGTCACTGTCACTGCGTCCCACCCACTGTCACTGTCACTGCGTCCCACCCACCTGTCACTGTCACCGTGTCCCACCCACCTGTCACTGCGTCCCACCCACCTGTCACTGTCACCGTGTCCCACCCACCTGTCACTGTCACCGTGTCTCACCCACCTGTCACTGTGTCCCACCCACCTGTCACTGTCACCGTGTCCCCACCCACCTGTCACTGTCACTGCGTCCCACCCACCTGTCACTGTCACTGCGTCCCACCCACCTGTCACTGTCACCGTGTCCCACCCACCTGTCACTGTCACTGTGTCCCACCCACCTGTCACTGTGTCCCACCCACCTGTCACTGTCACTGTGTCCCACCCACCTGTCACTGGGTCCCACCCACCTGTCACTGTCACTGTGTCCCACCCACCTGTCACTGTCACTGCGTCCCATCCACCTGTCACTGTGTCCCACCCACCTCACTGTCTATATCACCATTCTTTTTTTTGGGGGGGGGGGTAGTAGTTTCTTCAATGTTGTGATTTTTACATTTGAAATCTTTCAGATAAAGGAAATTTACTTAAGATCACAAACATTTGTAGTCACTATAACAGAACACCACACAATAGCAGCTTCTTTCCAATATATACCCCTCCAACTTGTTTGTGCATGCCAGTCCTAGGGCTTGAACTCAGGGTCTGGGCACTGTCCTTGAGCTTCTTTTGCTCAAGGCTAGCATTCTACCACTTGAGCCACAGCGCCACTCTCAACCTTTTCTGTTTATGTGGTGCTGAGGAATTGAACCCAGGGCCTCATGCATGCGAGGCAAGCACTCTACCACTGAGCCACCTTCCCAGCCTGAGCCTCTATAACTCAAGACTAGCACTCTAGCACTTCCATCTTTTTTTACATCTATAGGAGATGAGAGTCTCGTGGACTTTCCTGCCCAAGCTGGCTTCAAACTGTTACACTCACTCAGGTCTCAGTCTTCCTGAGGAGCTAATATTACAGGTGTGAACCATTGATGCCCAGCCCAACTATTATTGTTTAAAAAGAAAAGGATTACTCTGTTGCCCCAATGTAAGTGGATATATGCTTTTGATAAAAGCCAAATAACAAATAACTAAAGGACACTGGTCAAAGTATAAAAGCCACTGTCCAAGGACAGTTACCTCCATTCTAGCCACTTTTCTAGCTCAGAGACAGAGAGGACAGCTGGGGGGGTCTCCTGACAGGACATGACCATAAAGAAATGCCACGTTAAACAATATGGTGACTTCAACTTCAGTTGTTTAATTCAGTGTCTTTATACCTCAACCTGTCCCATCGGCTCCACCCGGAACACCTTGCACAGCTACCAAGTCACTGCCACCTCCACATGCGCACCACCTCCCCCTCCCTGGACACCTCCCCCCTCTCCCCCCCCCCCCCCGTCTCTCTGCTCTCCCACTTTGAAAGGAACCCAAGTGCCCAACACTCCAGCAGCCATGCCGGGGCTGGCTTCTGGTTGTCTGGTTGCACCTGCTCTGGAGCAGCCTCATGACTGTCCCTTCCCCCCCGCACCCCCACCGACCCCATCAG
>NW_012299682.1:0-3693 GCF_000151885.1 Dipodomys ordii | reverse complement strand
TAAGAAGCAGAAGCAGAAAGAGAAGCAGAAACAGAAGGAGAAGCAGAAATAGAAGCAGAAGAAGCTGAAGAAGCAGAAGCAGAACCTCAAGCAGAAGGAGAAGCAGGAGAAGCAGAAGAAGCAGAATCTGGAGAAGAAGGAGAACCAGAAGGAGAAGCAGAAGCAGAAAGAGAAGCAAAAGCAGAAGGAGAAGCAGAAAGAGAAGCAGAAGAAACAGAAGAAGCAGAGGCAGAAGCAGTAGCAGAAGAAGCTGAAGATGCAGAAGCAGATAGAGAAGCAGAAGGAATAGCAGAATAACGACAAGGAGAAACAGAAGGAGAAGAAGAATGAGAAGCAGAAGGAGAAGCAGGAAAAACAGAAGAAGCAGAACCAGACGGAGAAGCAGAAGAAGGAGAAGCAGAAGAAGAAGCAGAAGGAAAAGCACAAGCAGAAGGAGATGCAGAAGGAGTAGCAGGAGAAGCAGAAGAAGCAGAAGCAGAAGGAGAAGAAGAAGGAGAAGAACCAGAATCAGAAGAAGCAGAAGGAGAAGTAGAAAGAGAAGCCGACGAAGAGAAGCAGAACGAGAAGCAGGAGAAGCAGAAGAAGCAGAGCGGGAGAAGCAGAAGAAGAAGAAACAGAAGAAATAGAAGGAGCAGAAGCAGAAGGAGGAGCAGAAGCAGAAGGAGAAGCAGAAAGAGAAGCAGGAAAAGCAGAAGAAGTAGAAGCAGGAGAAGCAGAAGCAGAAGAAACAGGAGAAGGACAAGAAGCATAAGCAGAAGCAGAAGCAGAAGAGGAGCAGAAAGAGAAGCACTAGAAGCAGAAGACGCAGGAAAAGCAGAAGCAGCAGAAAGAGAAGAAGAAGAAGAAGAAGAAGAAGAAGAAGAAGAAGAAGAAGAAGAAGATGATGATGATGATGATGATGATGATGAAGAAGAAGAAGAAGAACAAGAAGAAGATGATGATGAGAGATAAGGAGAAGGAGAAGAGAAGGAGAAGGAGAAGCAGTAGAAGTCAGGAGAAGCAGAGCAGGAGAAGCAGAGCAGAGAAAAGAATAAGTCATAAGAAGCAGATTCAGAAGCAGAAGGAGATGGAGAAGCAGAAAGAGAAGCAGAAAAAGAAGGAGAAGAAGAAGGATTAGTTGGAGAATCAGAAGAAGCAGAAGCAGAAAGAGAAGCAGAAGAAGGAGAAGGAGAAGCAGAAGCAGAGGAAAGGAAGGAGAAGTAGAAGAAGCAGAAGCGGGAGAAGCAGAAGAAGAAGAAGAAGAAGAAGAAGAAGAAGAAGAAGAAGAAGAAGAAGAAGAAGAAGAAGAAGAAGAAGCATAAGGAGAAGCAGAAGAAGCAGAAGCAGGAGTAGCAGAAGCAGAAGCAGAAGAAAAAGAATAAGCAAAAGAAGCAGAAGCAGAAGAAGTGGGAGAAGCATAAGAAGGAGAAGGAGAAGGAGCAGCAGAAGGAGAAGCAGAAGCAGAAAGAGAAGCAGAAACAGAAGGAGAACAAGAAGGAGAAGCAGGAGAATCAGAAGAAGCAGAAGTAGAAGCAGAAAGAAGAGAAGAAGGAGAAGCAAAAGTAGAATCAGAAGAAACAGAAGAAGAAGCAGAAGAAACAGAAGCAAAAGAAACAGAAGACGGAGAAGAGCAGAAGCAGAAGCAGAGCAGAAGCAGAAGCAGAAGGAGAAGCAGAAGCAGAAAGAGAAGCAGGAGAAGCAGAAGAAGCAGGAGAAGCAGAAGCAGAAGAAACAGGAGAAGCCAAAGAAGCATAACCAGAATCTGAAGGAGAAACAGAAGAAGCACAATCTCAAGCAGAAGCAGAAGAAACAGAAATAGTAGAATAAGCAGAAGCAGAAGCAGCAGGAAAAGCAGAAGAAGAAGACGGAGAAGGCGAGAGAAAGGATTAGGAGTAGGAGAAGCAAAAGGATAAGCAGAAGCAGAAAGAGACGCAGAAGGAGAAGCAGCACGAGAAGTAGGAGAAGCAGGAGAAGCAGAAGCAGGAGAAGCAGAAGAAACAGAAGACGCAGAAGCAGAATGAGAAGCAGAAGGAGAAATTGAAGCAGAAGGAGAAGCAGAAGCAGAAGGAGAAGCAGAAGAAGGAGAAGGAGAAGCAGAAAGAAAAGCAGAAAGAGAAGCAGGACGAGAAACAGGAGAAGCAGAAGCAGGAGAAGCAGAAGCAGAAGAAACAGAAGAAGGAGAAGAAGCAGAAGCAGAACGAGAAGCAGAAACAGAAGCAGAAAGAGAAGGAGGGGAAGCAGAAGAAGCAAAAGCAGGAGAAGCAGAAGCATAAGAATCCGAAAAAGCAGAAGCAGAACCTGAAGCATAAGGAGAAGTAGAAGAAGCAGAATCTGGAGAAGCAGAAGGAGAAGCAGAAGCAGAAAGAGAAGCAAAAGCTGAAGGAGAAGCAGAAGGAGAAGCAGAAGAAACAGAAGCAGTAGCTGAAGAAGCTGAAGATGTAGAAGCAGAAAAAGAAGCACAAGAAATAGCAGAAGAACGAGAAGGAGAAGGAGAAACAGAAGGAGAGGCCGAAGGAGAAGCAGAAAGAGAATCAGGAAAAGCAGAAGAAGCAGAAGCAGACGGAGAAGTAGAAGAAGGAGAAGGAGAAGCAGAAGCAGAAGAAGAAGCACAAGGAAAAGCACAAGCAGAAGGAGATGCAGAAGGAGAAGCAGGAGAAGCAGAAGAAGCAGAAGCAGAAGGAGAAGAACTAAAGAGAAGAAGCAGAAGCAGGAGTAGAAACAGAAGCCGACGAAGAGAAGCAGAACGAGAAGCAGGAGAAGCAGAAGAAGCAGAAGCGGGAGAAGCAGAAGAAGAAACCGAAGGAGGAGAAAGAGCAGAAGCCGAAGGAGAAGCAGAAGCAGAAGGAGAAGCAGAAAGAGAAGCAGGAAAGGCAGAAAAAGCAGAAGCAGGAGAAGCAGAAGCAGAAGAAACAGGAGAAGGACAAGAAGCAGAAGCAGAAGCAGAAGGAGAAGCAGAAACAGAAGGAGAAGCAGAAAGAGAAGGAGGGGAAGCAGAAGAACCAGAAGCAGGAGAAGCAGAAGCATAAGAATCCGAAGAAGCAGAAGCAGAACCTGAAGCAGAAGGAGAAGCAGTAGAAGCAGAAGAAGCAGAATATGGAGAAGCAGAATGACAAGCTGAAGTAGAAGCAGAGGCAGAAAGAGAATCAAAACCAGAAGGAGAAGCAGAAGAAACAGAAGAAGCAGAAGCAGTAGCAGTTGCAGCAGAAGCAGAAGGAGAAGCAGAAGGAAAAGCAGGAGAACGAGAAGGAGAAGGAGAAACAGAAGCAGAAGCAGAAGGAGAATCAGAAGGAGAAGCATAAGAAGCAGAAGGAGAAGCAGAAGCAGAAGAAACAGCAGAAGGATAAGCAGAAGAAGAAGAAGAAGAAGATGCAGAAGGAGAAGCAGGAGGAGCAGAAGAAGCAGAAGCAAAAGGAGAAAGAGAAGGAGAAGAAGGAGAAGCAGAAGTAGAATCAGAAGAAACAGAAGAAGAAGAAGAAGAAGAAGAAGTAACATGAAGAAGAAGATGATGACGATGATGATGATGATGATGATGATGATCTAAACAAACAGAAGAGATGATGAGCAGATGCTAGATGTCAGAAAGAAAAGCAGATGCAAAGGAGAAGCAGAAAGAGAAGCAGGAGTAAGTCAGAGAAGCATGAGATGCAGATGCAGACGTAACAGGAAAAGCTCGAAGAAGCAGAGCAGATCTGAAGCTTATGGAGAAACAGAAGA
>NW_012299681.1:0-3694 GCF_000151885.1 Dipodomys ordii | reverse complement strand
TCAGATACAGCGAGGACACAGCGGGACACAGCGGGGTACACAGCTGGGGACACTACGGGACACAGCCGGGGATACAGCGAAGACACAGCGGAACACAGCGTGGAACACAGCGAGGACACAGGGGGACACACCTGTGGACACAGTGGGACACAGCGGGACACAGCGGAGGACAACAGGGGACAGAGAGTGGACACAGAGGGACACAGCGGGGGACACAGCGGGAGATAGCAGGGGACAGAGAGGGGACACAGCGGGACAAAGCCGGGACACAGCTGGACACAGCGGGCGACACAGCGGGACACAGCAGGGACAGAGCGATGACACAGTGGGACAAAGCGGGGTCACAGGGGGACTCAGCAGGCTCACAGCGGGACACCGCAGGATACAGCGTGACACAGCGTGACACAGCGGGGACACAGCAGGGACACAGCAGGGACACAGCGGGGGACACAGCGGGACACAATGGGACACAGCGGGGGACAGAGCGGGACACAACGGGGAACACAGCAAGGACACAGCGGGACCCAGCGGGACACAGTGTCGATACAGCGGGGACACAGCGGGGGACACAGCGAGGACACATTGGGACACAGCGGGGACACAGCGGGACACAGCGGGGGACACAGCGAGGACACAGCGGAACACAGCGGGACACAACGGGGGACACAGCAGGGACACAGCAGTGCACACAGCGGGACAGAGCGGGGGATACAGCGGGAACAGAGGTGGACACAACGAGACAGAGTGGTGGACACAGCGAGGACACAGCGGGACCAAGCAGGACACAGCGTCGATACAGCTTCTACACTGCGGGACACAGCGGGGTACACAGCTGGGTAAGCAAAGGGACACAGCGGGGTACACAGCGAGGACACAGCGGGACACAGTGGGGTACACAGCTAGGGACACAACGGGACACATTGGAGGACACAGCAAGGACACAGCGGAACACAGCGTGGGACACAGCGAGGACAAAGCAGTACACAGCGGGGAATATAGAGGGACACAGCGGGGGACACAGCGAGGACACAGCAGGACACAGCGGGGGACACAGCGAGGACCCAGCGGGACACAGGGGGGAACAGCGGGACACAATGGGGACACAGCAGTGGACACAGCGGGACACAGCAGGGGACACAGCGGGACACAGCGGGGGACACAGAGGGGGACACAGCGGGACACAGCGGGGGACACAGGTGGGACACAGCGGGACATAGCTGGGAAACAGTGGGACTCAGCGGGGGACAGAGCAGTACACAGCGGGACACAGCGGGACACAGCGGGACACAGCGGGGGACACAGCGGAACACAGTGGGGGACAGAGCGTGGGACACAGCGAGACACAGCGGGGACAAAGCTGGACACAGTGGTGTATACACAGCTGGACACAACGGGGTCACAGCGGGGACACTGAGGGTCACCGCAGGGGAACAGCGGGACTCAGCGCGACACAGCAGGACACAGCAGGGGACACAACGGGACACAGCGGGGGACACAGCAAGGACACAGTGGGACACAGCGAGGACACAGCGGGACACAGTGGGGGAAAAAGTGGGACACAGTGGGGACACAGAAGTGGACACAGCGGGACATAGCGGGGGACCTATCGGGACACAATGGGGGACACAGCGGGACACAGCGGGACACAGTGGGGGATACAGCGGGACACATAGGGGGACACAATGAGGGGTACACCTCGGGACACATCGGGGAACATAGCGAGGACACAGCAGGACCCAGCGGGACACAGCGTCGATACAGCGGGGGACACAGCGGGACACAGCGGGGGACACAGCGGGACTCAGCGGGGGATACAACAGACACAGCAGGACACAGCAGGACACAGTGTGGCACACAGCGGGACACAGAGGGGGACACAGAGGGGTACACAGCGGGACACTGCGGGGAACACAGCGAGGACCCAGCGGGACACAGCGGGACACAGCGTCGATTCAGCGGGGACACAGCGGGACACAGCAGGATACACAGCTGAGGACCCAACGGTACATATCTGAGGACACAGCGAGGACACAGCGGGGGACACAGCGAGGACACAGGGGAAACAGCGGTGACCCTGCGGGGACACAGCGAGACACAGCGTAGGAAACAACGGGACCCAGTGGGGGACACAGCGGGACACAGCGGGGGACACAGGGAGGACAGAGCAAGACACAGCGGGGACACATCGGGGACTCACCGGGGGACACAGCTGGGGACAAACTGGGACACCACGGGACACAGTGGGACACAGCGGGACACAGCGGGGACACTGCGGGAACATAGCGGGACACAGCGGAATACACAGCGGGACACAGCGCGGGACACAGCGAGGACACAGCGGGACACAGCGGGGGACACAGCGGGGGACATAGCGGGACACCACGGAACACAGCGGGACACAGCGGGAAACAACAGTGACCCTGCGGGGACACAGCGGGACACAGCGGGAAACAACAGTGACCCTGCGGGGACACAGCGGGACACAGCGGGGGACACAGCCGGACACAGCGGGGGAAACAGCGGAACATAGTGTGGGACAGAGCGTGGGACACAGCGAGACATAGCGGGGACAAAGCTGGACACAGCGGGATACACAGGGGGACACAGCGGGGACACAGCGGGGACACAGCGGGACACAGCGGGTCACAGCAGGGACACAGCGGAACACAGCGGGACACAGCAGGGGACACAGCGGGACACAGCGGGGGACACAGCGAGGACACAGCGGGACATAGCGGGGGACACAGCGAGGACACAGAGGATGACATAATGGGGGACACAGCAGAACAGAGCGGGACACAGCTGGGGTCATAGGGGGCACACAGTGGGGACACAGCGGGACTCAGCGGGGGACACAGCAGTACACAGCAGGACACAGCGTGACACAGCGGGACACAGCGGGGAACACAGCGGGACAAAGAGGGGGACACAGAGGGGTACACAGCGGGACACAGCGGGGAACACAGCAAGGACACAACGGAACCCAGCGGGACACAGCGTCGATACAGCGAGGACACAGCGGGACACAGCGGGTACACAGCAGGACACAGCAGGTCACAGCATTCACACAACGGGACATAGTGGGACACAGCGGGGGACACAGCGAGGACACAGGGGAAACAGCGGTGACCCTGCGGGGACACAGCGAGACACAGCGTAGGACACAACGGGACACAGCGGGGGACACAGCGGGACACAGTGGGGGACAGAGCAAGGAAATAGCGAGACACAGCGGGGACAAAGCTGGACACAGCGGGGTACACAGCGGGACACAGCGGGGATACAGCGGGGACACAGCGGGAAACAGCGTGTCTCAGCATGGACACAGAGGGAAACAGCGGGACACAGCGGGGGACACAGCGATGACACAGCGCGACACAGCGGGGGACACAGCGAGGACACAGCGGGACACAGCGGGGGACACAGCTAGGACACAGCGGGGGACACAGCGGGGGACACAGCGGATCACAGCGGGACACAGCGGGGGACACAGGGGGACACCGCACGGACACAGCGGGACTCAGTGGAGGACACAGCAGTTCCCAGAAGTACACAGTGGGACACAGCGGGACACAGCGGGGGACACAGCGGGACACAGAGGGGGACACAGATGGTACACAGTGGGACACAGCTGGGAACAGATGGGGGACACTGCGGGACACAGCGAGAATCAGCGGAGGACACAGCAGTTCAC
>NW_012299680.1:0-3694 GCF_000151885.1 Dipodomys ordii | reverse complement strand
GAAAGCAGAAGAACAAGAAGGAGAAGGAGAAACAGAAGGAGAAGCAGAAGGAGAAGCAGAAATAGAAGCATGTAAAGCAGAAGAAAAAGAAGCAGAAGGAGAATCAGAAGGAGAAGCAGAAGAAGGAGAAGGAGAAGCAGAAGCAGAATAAGATGCAGAAGGAGAAGCAGAAGAAGCAGAAGCAGAAGGAGAAGCAGGAAAAGCAGAAGAAGCAGAAGCAAAAGAAGAAGCAAAAGAAGGAGAAGGAGAAGCAGAAGCAGAAGAAGAAGCATAAGGACAAGCACAAGCAGAAGGAGATGCAGAAGGAGAAGCAGGAGAAGCAGAAGAAGCAGAAGCTAAAGGAGAAGCAGAAGTAGGAGAAGGAGAGGAGGAGATTCAGAAGCAGAAAGAGAAGCAGAAGCGGAATGAGAAGCAGAAAGGGAAGCAGGAGAAGCACAAGAAGCAGAAGCAAGAGAAGCCGAAAGAGAAGAAGCAGAAACAGAAGCAGAAGTATAAGCAGAAACAGAAAGAGAAGCAGCAGAAGAAGTAGAACCAGAAATTCAGGCAGGAGAAACAGAAGAAGCAGAAGCAGAAGGAGAAGCAAAAAGAGAAGAAGAAGGAGAAGTAGAAGAAGCAGCAGAAGGAGAAGCAGCAGAAGAAGCAGAAAAACAAGCAGGAAAAGCAGAAATAGAAAGAGAAGTAGAAGCAGAGAAGGAGAAGCAGAAGAAGAAGCAGTAGAAGCATAAGAAGTAGAAGCAGGAGAAGCAGAATCAGAAGAGAAAGAAGAAGCATAAGAAGCAGAAGCAGAGGGAGAAACAGAAGAAGGAGCAGCAGAAGGTGAAGCAGAAGGAGATGCAGAAACAGAAAGAGAAGCAGAAACAGAAGGAGAAGAAGAAGGACAAGTTGGAGAATCAGAAGAAGCAGAAGCAGAACCAGAAAGAGAAGCAGAAGAAGGAGAAGAAAAAGCAGAAGCAGAGGAAAGGAAGGAGAAGCAGAAGAAGCAGAAGCGGGAGAACAGAAGCAGAAGCAGAAGAAGAAGAAGAAAAAGAAGAAGAAGAAGAAGAAGAAGAAGAAGAAGAAGAAGAAGAAGAAGAAGAAGAAGAAGAAGAAGAAGAAGAAGAAGAAGAAGAAGAAGAAGAAGAAGGAGAAGGAGCAGAAGGAGAAGAAGAAGCAGAAGGAGAAGCAGAAAGAGAAGGAGAAGCAGAAAGAGAAGGAGAAGCAGAAAGAGAAGGAGAAGAAGCAGTAGCAGGAGAAGCAGAAGAAGAAACAGAAGAAGCCGAAGAAGCAGAAGCAGGACCTGAAGCAGAAGAAACAGAACAAGCAGAAGAAGCAGAAGCAGAAGCAGAAGGAGAAGCAGAACGAGAAGCAGAAGAAGAAGAAGGAGAAGGAGAAAGAGAAGGATTAGGAGTAGGGAGAGCAGAAGGAGAATCAGAAGCAGAACGAGAAGCAGAAGGATCAGCAGAAGGAGAAGCAGAAGGAGAATCAGAAGGAGAAGCAGAAGAAGGAGAAACAGAAGCAGAAGAAGCAGCAGAAGGAGAAGCAGAAGCAGAAGAAGATGCAGAAGGAGGAGCAGGAGAAGCAAAAGAAGCAAAAGCAGGAGAAGCAGAAGTAGGAGAAGGAGAAGGAGAAGGAAGGGCAGCAGAAGGAATAGGAGAAGCAGAAGGAGAAGCAGAAACAGAGTGAGAAGCAGAAAGAGAAGCAGTAGAAGCAGAAGAAGCAGGAAAAGCAGAAGCAGACGAAAGAGAAGAAGAAGAAGAAGAAGAAGAAGAAGAAGAAGAAGAAGAAGAAGAAGAAGAAGAAGAAGAAGAAGAAGAAGAAGAAGAAGAAAAAGAAGAAGAAGAAGAAGAAGACGAAGAAGAAGTAGAAGAAGAAGAAGAAAAAAAAGAAGAAGAAAAAGAAAATGAAGAAGAAGAAGAAGAAGAAGAAGAAGAAGAAGAAGAAGAAAAAGAAGAAGAAGAAGCATAAGGAGAAGCATAAGGAGAAGCAGGAGAAGCAGAAGAAGCAGAAGCAGGAGAAGCAGAAGATAAAGAATAAGCAAAAGAAGCAGAAGCAGAATCACTGGGGGAAGCAGAAGAAGGAGAAGGACAAGGAGCAGCAGAAGGAGAAGCAGAAGCAGAAAGAGAATCAGAAACAGAAGGAGAACAAGAAGGAGAAGCAGGAGAATCAGAAGAAGCAGAAGTAGAAGCAGAAAGAGAAGGAGAAGAAGGAGAAGCAGGAGTAGAAACAGAAGAAGAAGAAGCAGAAGAATCAGAAGCAAAAGAAACAGAAGAAGGAGAAGAGCAGAAGCAGAAGGAGAAGCAGAAGCAGAAGGAGAAGAAGAAAGAGAAGCAGGAGAAGCAGAAGAAGCAGGAGAAGCAGAAGCAGAAGAAACAGGAGAAGCCGAAGAAGCAGAAGCAGAATCTGAAGCAGAAGGAGAAACAGAAGAAGCACAATCTGAAGCAGAAGCAGAAGAAACAGAAATAGTAGAATAAGCAGACGCAGAAGCACAAGGAGAAGCAGAATAAGAAGAAGGAGAAGGCGAAAGAGAAGGATTAGGAGTAGGAGAAGCAAAAGGATAAGCAGAAGCAGAAAGAGACGCAGAAGGAGAAGCAGCACGAGAAGTAGGAGAAGCTGGAGAAGCAGAAGCAGGAGAAGCAGAAGAAACAGAAGATGCAGAAACAGAATGAGAAGTAGAAGGAGAAATTGAAGCAGAAGCAGAAAGAGAAGCAGAAGCAAAAGGAGTAGCAGAAGAAGGAGAAGGAGAAGGAGAAGCAGACAGAGAAGCAGAAAGAGAAGCAGCACGAGAAGCAGGAGAAGCAGAAGCAGGAGAAACAGAAGCAGAAGAAACAGAAGAAGGAGAAGAAGCAGAAGCAGAAGGAGAAGCAGAAACAGAAGGAAAAGCAGAAAGAGAAGCAGGAGAAGAAGAAGAAGCAGCAGCACGAGAAGCAGAAGAAGCAGAAGCCGAAGAAGCAGAAGCAGAATCTGACGCAGAAGGAGAAACAGAAGAAGCACAATCTAAAGCAGAGGCAGAAGAAACAGAAATAGTAGAATAAGCAGAAGTAGAAGCACCATGAGAAGCAGGAAAAGCAGAAGGAGAAGGCGAAAGAGAAGGATTAGGAGTAGGAGAAGCAAAAGGATAAGCAGAAGCAGAAAGAGACGCAGAAGGAGAAGCAGCACGAGAAGTAGGAGAAGCAGGAGAAGCAGAAGAAACAGAAGACGCAGAAGCAGAATGAGAATCAGAAGGAGAAATTGAAGCAGAAGCAGAAACAGAAGGAGAAGCAGAAGCAGAAGAGAAGCAGAAGGAGAAGGAGAAGGAGAAGCAGAAAAAGAAGCAGAACGAGAAGCAAGAGAAGCAGAAGCAGGAGAAGCAGAAACAGAAAAAACAAAAAAAGGAGAAGAAGCAGCAGCAGGAGAGCAGAAGCAGAAGAAGCCGAAGAAGCAGAAGCAGAACCTGAAGCAGAAGGAGAAGCAGGAGAAGCAGAAGAAGCAGAATCTGGAGAAGCAGAAAGAGAAGCAGAAGCAGAAAGAGAAGCAAAAGCAGAAGGAGAGCAGGAGGAGAACCAGAAGAAACAGAAGAAGCAGAGGCAGTAGCAGAAGAAACAGAAGATGCAGAAGCAGGAGGAGAAGCAGAAGGAAAAGCAGAAGAACGAGAAGGAGAAGGAGAAACAGAAAGAGAAGCAGAAGAAAGAGCAGGAGAAGGAAAAGCAGCAGGAGAAGCAGAAAGAGCAGCAGGAGA
>NW_012299679.1:0-3694 GCF_000151885.1 Dipodomys ordii | reverse complement strand
GCAGAAGCAGAAGCAGCAGCAGAAGGAGAAGCAGAAGCAGAAGAAGATGCAGAAGGAGAAGCAGGAGAAGCAGAAGAAGCAAAAGCAGGAGAAGCAGAAGTAGGAGAAGAGTATGAGAAGTAAGGGCAGTAGAAGGAATAGGAGAAGCAGAAGGAGACGCAGAAGCAGAATGAGAAGCAGAAAGAGAACCAGTAGAAACAGAAGAAGCAGGAAAATCAGAAGCAGACGAAAGAGAAGAAGAAGAAGAAGAAGAAGAAGAAGAAGAAGAAGAAGAAGAAGAAGAAGAAGAAGAAGAAGAAGAAGAAGAAGAAGAAGAAGAAGAAGAAGAAGAAGAAGGAGAAGGAGAAGGAGAAGAAGCAGAAGCAGAAGCAGTAGAAGCAGAAGAAGCAGAAGCAGGAGAAGCAGAAGATAAAGAATAAGCAAATGAATCAGAAGCAGAAGCAGTGATAGAAGCAGAAGAAGGAGAAGGAGAAGGAGCAGCAGCAAGAGAAGCAGAAGCAGAAAGAGAAGCAGAAACAAAAGGAGAACAAGAAGGAGAAGCAGGACAATCAGAAGAAGCAGAAGTAGAAGCAGAAAGAGGAGAAGAAGGAGAAGCAGAAGTAGAATCAGAAGAAGCAGAAGAAGAATAAGCAGAAGAAACAGAAGCAAAAGAAACAGAAGAAGGAGAAGAGCAGAAGCAGAAGGGGAAGGAGGAGCAGAAGCAGAAGGAGAAGCAGAAAGAGAAGCATGAGAAGTAGAAGAAGCAGGAGAAGCAGAAGCAGAAGAAACAGGAGAAGCCGAAGAAGCAGAAGCAGAAGGAGAAGCAGAAACAGAAGGAAATGCAGAAAGAGAAGCAGAAGAAGCAGCAGCACGAGAAGCAGAAGAAGCAGAAGCCGAAGAAGCAGAAGCAGAATCTGACGCAGAAGGAGAAACAGAAGAAGCACAATCTGAAGCAGAAGCAGAAGAAACAGAAATAGTAGAATAAGCAGAAGCAGAAGCACCATGAGAAGCAGGAAAAGCAGAAGGAGAAGGCGAAAGAGAAGGATTAGGAGTAGGAGAAGCAAAAGGATAAGCAGAAGCAGAAAGAGACGCAGAAGGAGAAGCAGCACGAGAAGTAGGAGAAGCAGGAGAAGCAGAAGAAACAGAAGACGCAGAAGCAGAATGAGAATCAGAAGGAGAAATTGAAGCAGAAGCAGAAACAGAAGGAGAAGCAGAAGCAGAAGGAGAAGCAGAAGGAGAAGGAGAAGGAGAAGCAGAAAAAGAAGCAGAACGAGAAGCAGGAGAAGCAGAAGCAGGAGAAGCAGAAACAGAAAAAACAGAAGAAGGAGAAGAAGCAGAAGCAGAAGGAGAAGCAGAAACAGAAGGAAAAGCAGAAAGAGAAGCAGGAGAAACAGAAGCAGCAGCAGCAGGAGAAGCAGAAGCAGAAGAAGCCGAACAAGCAGAAGCAGAACCTGAAGCAGAAGGAGAAGCTGGAGAAGCAGAAGAAGCAGAATCTGGAGAACCAGAAGGAGAAGCAGAAGCAGAAAGAGAAGCAAAAGCAGAAGTAGAGCAGGAGGAGAAGCAGAAGAAACAGAAGAAGCAGAGGCAGTAGCAGAAGAAGCAGAAGATGCAGAAGCAGGAGGAGAAGCAGAAGGAAAAGCAGAAGAACGAGAAGGAGAAGGAGAAACAGAAGGAGAAGCAGAACGAGAAGCAGAAGAAGGAGCAGGAGAAGGAAAAGCAGCAGGAGAAGCAGAAATTGCAGCAGAAGGAGAAGCAGGATATGCAGAAACAGGTGAAGCAGAAGCAGAAGAAACAGGAGAAGGACAAGAAGCAGAAGCAGAAGGAGAAGCAGAAACAGAAGGAGAAGCAGAAAGAGAAGGAGGGGAAGCAGAAGAAGCAGAAGCAGGAGAAGAAGAAGCATAAGAATCCGAAGAAGCAGAAGCAGAACCAGAAGCAGAAGGAGAAGCAGAATTTGCAGAAGCAGAAGGAGAAGCAAAAGGAGAAGCAGAAGCAGAAAGAGAATCAAAAGCAGAAGGAGAAGCAGAAGAAACAGAAGTAGAAGCAGTAGCCGTTGTAGCAGAAGGAAAAGCAGAAGAACAAGAAGTTGAAGGAGAAACAGAAGGAGAAGCAGAAGGAGAAGCAGAAAGAGAAGCAGGTAAAGCAGAAGAAGGAGAAGCACAAGGAGAATCAGAAGGAGAAGCAGAAGAAGATGCAGAAGGAGAAGCAGGAGAAGCAGAAGCAGAAGGAGAAGCAGGAAAAGCAGAGGAAGCAGAAGCAAAAGGAGAAGCAAAAGAAGGAGAATGAGAAGCAGAAGCAGAAGAAGAAGCATTAGGACAAGCACAAGCAGAAGGAGATGCAGAAGGAGAAGCAGGAGAAGCAGAAGAAGCAGAATCTGGAGAAGCAGAAGGAGAAGCAGAAGCTGAAAGAGAAGCAAAAGCAGAAGGAGAAGCAGAAGAAACAGAAGAAGCAGAGGCAGTAGCAGAAGAAGCAGAAGATGCAGAAGCAGAAGGAGAAGCAGAAGGAAAAGCAGAAGAACTAGAAGGAGAAGGAGAAGGAGAAACAGAAGGAGAAGCAGAAAGAGAAGCAGAAGAAGGAGCAGGAGAAAGAAAAGCAGCAGGAGAAGTAGAAAGAGCAGCAGAAGGAGAAGCAGGAGATGCAGAAACAGGAGAAGCAGAAGCAGAAGAAACAGGAGAAGGACAAGAAGCACAAGCAGAAGGAGAAGCAGAAACAGAAGGAGAAGCAGAAAGAGAAGGAGGGGGGGGGCCGAAGAAGCAGAAGCAGGAGAAGCAGAAGCATAAGAATCCGAAGAAGCAGAAGCAGAACCTGAAGAAGAAGGAGAAGCAGGAGAAGCAGAAGAAGCAGAAGGAGAAGTAGAAGTAGGAGGAGAAGGAAGAGCCGCAGAAGCAATAGGAGAAGCAGAAGGAGAAGCAGAAGCAGAAGGAGAAGCAGAAAGAGAAGCAGTAGAAGCAGAAGAAGCAGGAAAAGAAGAAGCGGAAGAAAGAGAAGAAGAAGAAGAAGAAGAAGAAGAAGAAGAAGAAGAAGAAGAAGAAGAAGAAGAAGAAGAAGAAGAAGAAGAAGAAGAAGAAGAAGAAGAAGAAGAAGGAGAAGAAGGAGAAGGAGAAGGAGAAGCATAAGGAGAAGGAGAAGCATAAGGAGAAGGAGTAGAAGCAGAAGAAGCATAAGCAGGAGAAGCAGAAGCAGTAGACAAAGAATAAGCATAAGAAGAAGAATCAGAGGGAGAAGCAGAAGAAGGAGAAGGAACAGCAGAAAGAGAAGTAGAAGGAGAATCAGAAGGAGAATCAGAAGAAGGAGTAGCAGAAGCAGAAGAAGCAGCAGAAGGAGAAGCAGAAGCAGAAAAAGATGCAGAACGAGAAGCAGGAGAAGCAGAAGAAGCAGAAGCAGAAGGAGAAGCAGAAGTAGGAGAAGAAGAAGGAGAAGGAAGTGCAGCGGAAGCAATAGGAGAAGCAGAATGAGAAGCAGAAGCAGAATGAGAAGCAGAAAGAGAAACAGTAGAAGCAGAAGAAGCAGGAAAAGCAGAAGCAGAAGAAAGAGAAGAAGAAGAAGAAGACGAAAAAGAAGAAGAGGAAGAAGAAAAGAAGCAGCAGCATAAGGAGAAGCATAAGGAGAAGCATAAGAAGAAGCGGTAGAAGCAGAAGCAGGAGAAGCAGAAGCAGAAAGAGAAGCAGAAACAGAAGGAGAAAAAGAAGGAGAAGCAGGAGAATCAGAAGAAGCAGAA
>NW_012299678.1:0-3695 GCF_000151885.1 Dipodomys ordii | reverse complement strand
GTCTACCGCTGTGTCCCGCTGTTTCCCCCGCTGTGTCCCGCTGTGTCCTCGCTGTGTCCCCCTCTGTCTCCCGCTCTGTCCCACGCTGTGTCTCACGCTTTGTCCCCGATGTGTCCCACTGTGTTCCACTGTGTCCCGCTGTGACCCCACTGTGTCCCGTTGTGTCCACAGCTGTGTACCACGCTGTGTAACGCTGTGTCCCCGCTGTATCGACGCTGTGTCCCGCTGTGTCCCGCAGTGTCCCCAGCTGTGTCCCCCGCTGTGTCCTCGCTGTGTTCCCCGCTGTGTCCCGCTGTGTCCCACTCTTTCCCTGTTGTGTCCCGCTGTGTCCTGCTGTGTCCGCGCTGTGTCCCCCGCTGTCTCCCGCTCTGTCCCCCGCTACGTCTCACGATTTGTCCTCGCTGTGTCCCACAGTGTCCCGCTCTGCCCCAACTGTGTCCCGTTGTGTCCACAGATGTGAACCACGCTGTGTAACGCTGTATCCCCGCTGTATCGACGCTGTGTCCCGCTGGGTCCCCCTGTGTCCTCGCTGTGTTCCCCGCTGTGTCCCGCAGTGTCCCCCGCTGTGTCCCCCGCTGTTTCCTCGCTGTGTCCCACACTGTGTCCCGCTGTGTCCTCGCTGGGTCCTCCGCTGTGTCCCGCTGTGTCCCCCGCTGTGTCCCGCTGTGTCCCGCTCTGTCCCGCTCTGTCCCTGCTGTGTCCCGCTTTGTACTGCTGTGTCCTCGCTGTGTCCCCCGCTGTCTCCCACTCTGTCCCCCGCTGTGTCTCACGATTTGTCCTCGCTGTGTCCCACTGTGTCCCGCTCTGTCCCGCTGTGCCCCCACTGTGTCCCCTTGTGTCCACAGATTTGTACCACACTGTGTAACGCTGTATCCCCGCTGTATCGACGCTGTGTCCCGCTGGGTCTTGCTGTGTCCTCGCCGTGTTCCCTGCTGTGTCCCGCTGTGTCCTGCTGTGTCCTCGCTGTGTCCCCCGCTGTCTCCCGCTCTGTCCCCCGCTTCGTCTCACGATTTGTCCTCGCTGTGTCCCACTGTGTCCCGCTGTGTCCCGCTGTGCCCCCACTGTGTCCCCTTGTGTCCACAGATTTATACCACACTGTGTAACGCTGTATCCCCGCTGTATCGACGCTGTGTCCTGCTGGGTCTTGCTGTGTCCTCGCCGTGTTCCCTGCTGTGTCCCGCTGTGTCCTGCTGTGTCCTCGCTGTGTCCCCCGCTGTCTCCCGCTCTGTCCCCCACTTCGTCTCACGATTTGTCCTCGCTCTTCCCACTGTGTCCCGCTCTGTCCCGCTGTGCCCCCACTGTGTCCCGTTGTGTCCACAGATGTGTACCACGCTGTGTAAGGCTGTATCCCAGCTTTATCGACGCTGTGTCCCGCTGGGTCCCGCTGGGTCCTCGCTGGGTCCACCGCTGTGTCCCGCTGTTTCCACCGCTGTGTCCTGCTGTATCCCCCGCTCTCTCACCCTGAGTCCACTCCTGTGTCCCGCTGTTTCCCCCGCTGTGTCCCGCTGTGTCCTCGCTGTGTCCCCCGCTCTGTCCCCCGCTGTGTCTCACACTTTGTCCCCGCTGTGTCCCACTGTGTTCCGCTGTGTCCCGCTGTGCCCCCACTGTGTCCCGTTGTGTCCACAGCTGTGTACCACGCTGTGTAACGCTGTGTCCCCGCAGTATCAACGCTGTGTCCCGCTGTGTCCCGCTGGGTCCTCGCTGTGTTCACGGCTGTGTCCCGCAGTGTCCCCTGCTGTGTCCCCCGCTGTGTCCTCGCTGTGTTCCCCGCTGTGTCCCGCTGTGTTCTCGCTGGGTCCCCCATTGTGTCTCGCTGTGTCCCTCGCTGTGTCCCGCTGTGTCCCGCTCTGTCCCTCCTGTGTCCCGCTGTGTCCTGCTGTGTCCTCGCTGTGTCCCCCGCTGTCTCCCGCTCTGTCCCCCGCTACGTATCATGATTTGTCCTCGCTGTGTCCCAGTGTGTCCTGCTGTGCCCCCACTGTGTCCCGTTGTGTCCACAGATGTGTACCACGCTGTGTAACGCTGTATCCCCGCTGTATCGACTCTGTGTCCCGCTGGGTCCCGCTGTGTCCTCGCTGTGTTCCCCACTGTGTCCCGCAGTGTCCCCCGCTGTGTCCCCCGCTCTGTCCTCGCTGTGTCCCCCGCTGTGTCCCGCTGTGTCCTCGCTGGGTCCTCCGCTGTGTCCCGCTGTGTCCCGCTGTGTCCTCGCTGGGTCTTCCGCTGTGTCCCGCTGTGTCCCGCTGTGTCCCGCTCTGTCCCTGCTGTGTCCCGCTGTGTCCTGCTGTGTCTTCGATGTGTCCCCCGCTGTCTCCCGCTCTGTCCCACGCTTCGTCTCACGATTTGTCCTTGCTGTGTCCCACTGTGTCCCGCTGTGTCCCGCTGTGCCCCCACTGTGTCCCGTTATGTCCACATATGTGTACCACGCTGTGTAACGCTGTATCCCCGCTGTATCGATGCTGTGTCCCGCTGTGTCCTTGCTGTGTTCCCCGCTGTGTCCCGCTATGTCCCGCTCTGTCCCTGCTGTGTGCCGCTGTGCCCTGCTGTGTCCTCCTTGTGTCCCCCGCTGTCTCCCGCTCTGTCCCCCGCTGTATCTCATGATTTGTCTTCGCTTTGTCCCACTGTGTCCCGCTGTGTCCCGCTGTGCCCACACTGTGTCCCCTTGTGTCCACAGATGTGTACCACACTGTGTAACGCTGTATCCCCGCTGTATCGACGCTGTGTCCCGCTGGGTCCCGCTGTGTCCCGCTGTGTCCCCCGGTGTGTCCCCTGCTGTTTTCCTGTCTGTGTCCCCCGCTATGTCCTGCTGTGTCCTCGCTGGGCCCCCTGCTTTGTCCCGCTGTCTTCCCCGCTGTGTCCCGCTGTGTCCCCCGCTGTGTCCCACTGTGTCCTCGCTGTGTCGCGCTCTGTCTCCCCCTTGTCCCACGCTGTGTCCCGCTCTGTCCCGTGGTGTCCCGCTTTGTCCCCCGCTGTGTCCGCCGCTGAGTCCCCGCTGTGTCCCCGCTGTGTCCCGCTCTGTCCTCCCTGTGTCCCCCGCTGTGTCCCGCTGTGTCCCCTGCTGTGTCCCGCTGTGTCTACTGCTGTGTTCCTACTCTGTCCAGCTGTGTCCCGCTTTGTCCCCCCTGTGTCCTCACTGTGTCCCACGCTGTGTTCCGCTGAGTTCTTGCTGTGTCCCCCGCTGTGTCCTCGCTGTGTCCCCCGCTGTCTCCCGCTCTGTCCCCCGCTGTGTCTCACGCTTTATCCCGTCTGTGTCCCACTCTGTCCCGCTGTGTCCCGCTGTGTAACGCTGTGAATCCCGCTGTATCAAGGCTGTGTCACGCTGGGTCCCGCTGTGTCCTTGCTCTGTTATTCGTGGTGTCCCCCTCTGTCCCCCGCTGTGTCCCCCGCTCTGTCCTACTGTGTCCCCCGCAGTGTCTTGTTGTGTCCTACTGTGTCCCGTGGTGTCCTGCTTTTTTCCCATTATGTCCCCTGCTGAGTCCCCTCTGTGTCCCCGCTGTGTCCAGCTGTGTCCTCGCTGTGTCCTCTACTGTCTCCCGCTTTGTCCTACGCTGTGTCCTACTGTGTCCCATTGTGTCCCTGCAGTGTCCCCCGCTGTGTCCCACTGTGTCCCGCTGTGTCCCCCGCTGTGTCCTGCTGGGTCCCGCTGTGTCCCCGCTGAGTCTCCGCTGAGTCCCGCTGTGTCCCCCGCTGTGTCCCCGCAG
>NW_012299677.1:0-3695 GCF_000151885.1 Dipodomys ordii | reverse complement strand
TCAGCTTCACTGGACATAGAAGAAAAATAACTAAGTAACCCAAACAAACAGATGGCTAGGGAGGAATGAGAGGGAAAAGCTTACACTAAGCAAAAGGGAAAAATGTAAACATCACCTGACGTGGGAAAAATATTTTGGATTGTCAAAGCTCATAGAATTAACAAACTTTAGAGCATAATAACGATAACTTGCCTTGTCAAGGTTAAAATGTGTTTGTGACTTTAACTAAGTATCACAATTCCACAATGTTGTGAAATATGTGAAATATATGTAATCACTTATCTCAATTTTTACAAAAATGTGTGAGAAGGGAAGGGTTATGAGGGATGGGTGACACTGTTGTCAGACACTTTGTATTCATGTACTGTTTTGTAGAATGGGAACTTCTTTCTACAACTACTTAAAAATAATAACAATACAAACTATTTAAAAATAAATAAACATGATGGTAACAGATAAGTTCAAATATAAAATAAGAAATTAAATCCAATTGGAAGGCAAATTTCTTTGGGGAGAGTAAAGTAGTTTAATCTATAGCAAGTCTCCTTCAGCAATAAATTCAAAAGCTAGACCTTAAGTAAGTGAAATAAACTAAGAAATGGAGATGAAAAAAAACCTCACCCACTCTTTCTTGCCTGGACAGCTGGTGTAAAAATTCATCATGCTCCTTAATTAGAACCAAAGTGGCAAGGACCATATTTGGTGGTGCTAGGACCAATATACAGAGACGGCTTCAAGATGAACTGTTCAGAGACACTCAGATGATCCCTTAAGGATAAGACTTACTAAGTGTTAATTACTGCTAACTAGTGTGTTTCTATAATTTACTTGTTTTCTATTAAATATACATTTTAAGCCTGTTCATTGGGTGGAGAGAAGGGAATTTTTAGGATTTGATAAGAAGGAGTCAAGGATTTGATTGGACATGAAAACCAGTGGGGGGTGTATAAAGCAGCGGGGCCCTAATTATCAGCAGGGCCCACTAATCAATGTGGCCCCATGTCCTGGCCCACTGGAGTGCATGGGACATACCACCCAAGGGTCAGGGTATGTTTTTTGGAAGGGGTAGGATATCATACTGACATGATTAGCTGTGAAGAAGTGATTGGGGAACGGGCAGTTTGTGAAGTGATGGTTGAAAATTGTTAGGCAGGAGACCCACTGGAGTGATGGAGATGTTCAACCTATGTATACACTGCATGGTCAGAGAAATGGAATTTGAGTAAATCAAGGGAAGGAAGTGGTGAGACAGCAGGAGGGGAACGACTTTGGAGAAGAGGAATTTGAGGGAGAGTAGGAGGGAAAATATGCCAATTGGCCACCAGGTCAGAGAAGTGTAGGCTTGTGGATAGTGGAGAGGCCTAAAGAGAAAAAGGAAGTGATGGAAGGGAAAAAGGGAAATGAAGGAAAGTCTATAAAGAAGGAGGGAGTAAGGGAAAAGGACAAAGCCTTACCTATTGAAGTTTGGAGCTTTGGAGATGATAATTTGGGGAGTTTGTGCTTTGCAGACCAATTAACTATGTGTGGCTGCCCACTCACTGGAGGTCTGAGATTTCGTGGTTGGTGCTGGCTTGTTACTGAGTGTACAGGTCAGGATAAGTTAAATGCAGGCCCATTTCGATTATAAATAAAGATATTTTCAATGTGCCTCATTGGATTGTCTTGTGTTTTATGCATCTAAACTAGTTCACGTTAGTAGTGTCAAAGGCCACGAAATTTGTAAAATGATATGAGGTCATAATCAGTTTGCAAATCCGAATTGGACAGTGATGGCAATATGATGTCACAATATCAATTCACAATAATATATTGATGTAATAATTAGTTGGTGATTCCATAATGGTGATGATATCACAATAGGTTTAGGATGTCATAATTGGGTTGATGATGTCACAATGGCATGCTGGACTTCAATTTTCATTAACTCCCAATGAGAATATGAATTCAGAATGGGATTGTGAGATCTACAAAGTCATGCATTGGCCCAAATGTGATGAACTCCCAGCAGGTATGTGATATCACAATGTAACACAATGCTCATGATATCTGACAGTGATGACACAATTTTTATGATAGAGTGCATTTCTAATACACATCATTCTTGAAATATGAAGTCAAAAACCTTATGAGATCACAAAGTCCTATATATCACAAGGGCATCGTGTCAAAGTTATGAGGAAAGGACCGGTTAATGATGTCACACTGGTGATCCTGCCTCCAAGGGTTTGTAATATTACAATGGTATAACTGATCTTAATTGTTAGACCACAATGATTATATGGGTAAACAACTGAACTTTGATGTCACAAAGGCCATATGCTTTTTCAAAAGAGCTAAGAGGTCATAACCGACTGAAATGTCACAATGTGATTGTGAGGTCACAATGGTAATGTGATGCTGCAATAGGTTTGTGATATCAGGTTGGTAATGCGGTCACCCATGGAATAGTGATGTCACTACTAGTTTGTAATATTAAAATCACATGTCTGATTTCAATTGCTACTAGTTTACAATGAGGACAAGAGTTCAAAGAAGGAGCTAGAAGTCCTAAAACCCATGACTTTTCTAACATACGATGTCATAATAGGTTTGTGAAAACAGAATGGCACAGTGATATCACAATGTCAATGTGATGTCACAATATCATGTCATAATAATGTGTTAAGGGAGTTCAGAAGAAGATAGCTGAGGAGAGGTTGGATTTGAAACAAGTGCTCGCATAGAAAGCAGTTTTAGTGTTCCTGTGAACAGTCCTAGGCTAGAGAATCATACCCAAGTGTGCCATCACAGTACAAAGAGTATGGCCAGAGAGGGAAAATCCAGGCAAAGAAAGAGATCTGAGCACTTTCCAGTAGCCGCGGCTGCAAGGGCTGTGGTGGCAGTGGTGGCAGCCATAGACACCATACCTACAACAGAGAGTCCAGGACAAAGGAGCCAGACACAGTAGACTGGCGGATTCTACTCAACACCAGCAAGAACTGATAAGGAGCAGATATCTTCGTCCTGCAGATTTCAGACCAGAGAGGGTCCAGGAACCAAGATTCTGGTGTGAGTAGAACCGTGACTTCCTCACTTCTTCTCAGGGAGCAGAGGTGGGAAGGCCCCCCTCCCCTGACCACCACCGGAGGTCTCCATCTTTGATACTGACAAAGGCCCGGTTGAGCAGATAGCTCCGACTCAGGCCTTGGAAAAACATAAAAGAGTCATTTTGCAGGTCACAGGAACTAGAAGTGACCTGCCAGGCTCAGATACACCCAGGGGAAAGTCACTCTGCCCAGGCAGAGTAAACTGCCCTCAGAGAAGAGACTTTCTTCACTGGGTAAACAGAGCCAGAGGCTGCCCCACCCTACAGAAGCCTAGACAACAATTGAAATTCAGTAAACATAAACCCTGAGAATAGCTCCAAGCTGGGCTCTGTGAATCTCAGGAGCTAGCCCCTCAGGGAAAAGCTACTGTTTGCTGAAAGGATTCAACCCAACCCAGAACCTAGCCTCATCACAGCATCTTCAAACTAGAGGAAACAGCCATCTCCCTCTTTTGTGATACTCAAAGATCTCCCTCCCACTGAACTAGCCTAGGAGGGGATCACAAAATCCTGCCTAATACCGGGCATTTTCTGCATGACCAAATTGATTTAAGAAAACAATCAAGCCATAGGAAAACCAAACATCACAAGCACACCAGAGACTGCATGA
>NW_012299676.1:0-3695 GCF_000151885.1 Dipodomys ordii | reverse complement strand
TGTCTCCCGTTTTGTCCCTGCTGTGCCCCGCTGTGTCCCGCTGTGTCCCGCTGTGTCCCCCACTGTGTCCCATTGTGTCAACAGCTGTGTACCCCGCTGTGTCCCTGCTGTATCGACGCTGTGTCTCTCTGGGTCATGCTGTGTCTCTCTCTGTGTTCCCCATTGTGTCCCGCTGTGTCCCCCGCTGTGTCACTCGCTGTGTCCCCCGCTGTGTCCCGCTGTGTCCCACTGTGTCCCCCGCTGTGTCCTTGCTGTGTCCCCGCTGGGTCCCGCTGGGTCCCGCAGTGTCCCCCGCTGAGACCCGTTGTGTCACCGCTGTGTCCCGCTGTGTCCCTGCTCTATCGATGCTGTGTCCCGCTGGGACCCGCTGTGTCCTCTCTTTGTTCCCCGCTGTGTCCCGCTGTGTCCCCCGCTGTGTCTCTCGCTGTGTCCCGCTGTGTCCCCGGCTGTGTCCGGCTGTGTCCCGCTGTGTCCCCCGCTGTGTCCTTGCTGTGTCCCCGCTGTGTTCCGCTGTGTCCCGCAGTGTCCCCAGCTGTGTCCCGCTGTGTCACCGCTGTGTCCCGCTTTGTCCTCGCTGTGTCCCCTGCTGTGTCCCGCTGTGTCCTTGCTGTGTACCCCGCTGTGTTGCTCTGTGTCCCCGGCTGTGTCCCGCTGTGTCCCCTGCTGTGTCCCCACTGTGTCACGCTGTGTTTCGCTGTGTCCGGCTGTGTCCTCGCTCTGTCTCATTCAGTGTCCAGCTGTGTCCTCCCTGTGTCCCCCGCTGTGTCCCGCTGAGTCCCCTGCTGTGTCCTGCTGTGTCCCGCTGTGTCACGCTCTGTCCCATCAGTGTCCCTCTGTGTCCAGCTCTGTCCCCGTTGTGTGTCCGCTGTGCCCCGCTGTGTACCCTACTGTGTTCAGCTGTGTCCCCTCTGTGTCCCGCTGTGCCCCTTCTCTGTCCTCCGCTGTCCACCGCTGTGTCCCCCGGCTGTGTCCCGCAGTGCCCCCACTGTGTCCCGCTGTGTCCTACTGTGTCCCGTGGTGTCCCGCTTTTTCCCCTCTATGTCCCCTGCTGAGTCCCCTCTGTGTCCCCGCTGTGTCCAGCTGTGTCCTTGCTGTGTCCTCCTCTGACTCCCGCTTTGTCCCACGCTGTGTCCTACTGTGTCCCACTGTGTCCCTGCTGTGTCCCCCGCTGTGTCCCGCTGTGTCCTGCTGTGTCCTCCGCTGTGTCCTGCTGGGTCCCGCTGTGTCACCGCTGTGTCCCGCTGTGTCCCCGCTCTATAGTCGCTGTGTCCCGCTGTGTCCCCCGCTGTGTCCTGCTGGGTCCCGCTGTGTCCCCCGCTGTGTCTGCTGTGTCCCCGCAGGTTCACCGCTGTTTCACGCTGTGTCCTGCTGTGTTCCGTGGTGTCCCGCTTTGTCCCCCGCTGTGTCCCGCTGTGTCCACTGCTGGGTCCCCGCTGTGTCCCGCTGTGTCTCGCTGTGTCCTGCTGTGTCCTCGCTTTGTCCCATGCTGTGTTAAGCTGTGTCCTCCCTGTGTCCCCGGCTGTGTCCCGCTGTGTCCCCCGCTGTGCCCCGCAGTGTCCCGCTGTGTCCCGCTGGGTCCCCCGCTGTGTCCCCCGCTGTGCCCCGCAGTGTCCCGCTGTGTCCCGCTCTGTCCCCCACTGTGTCCCCCGCTGAGTCCTCTATGTGTCGCCGCTGTGTCCCGCTGTGTCCTCGCTGTGTCCCCTGCTGTCTCCCGCTTTGTCCCACGTTGTGTCCCAATGTGTCTTCGCTGTGTCCCCCGCTGTGTCCCTCTCTGTCCCCCGCTGTGTCCCGCTGTGTCCACTGCTGTGTCCACATTGTGTCCCGCTGTTTCCCCCGCTGTGTCCCGCTGTGTCGTCACTGTGTCCGGCTGTGTCCTTGCTGTGTCCACCGTGTGTCCCGCAGTGTACCCCGCTGTGTCCCCCATGTGTCCCGCTGTGTACCCCGCTGTTTCCCGCTGTGTCACGCTTTGTCCCGCTCTTTCCCCACTGTGTCCCCTTGTATCCCGGCTGTGTGCCCGCTGTGTTCCACTGTGTAATCTGCTGTGTCTCGCTTTGAACCCGTTGTGTCTCGCTGTGTCCCCCGCCTTGTCCCCCTCTGTGTCCCGCTGTGTCCTGCTGTGTCCCCCGCTGTGTCCCGCTGTATCCACGCAGTGTCCCGCTGTGTCCTCGATGTGTCCCCTGCTGTGTCCTGCTCTGTGTCCCGTTGTGTTCCGTGTTGTCCCGTTTGTGCCCCTCAGTGTCCCCCGCTGTGTCCCAACTGTGTCCCCGCTGTGTCCCGCTGTGTCCTCGATGTGTCCCCTGCTGTGTCCTGCTCTGTTCCCTGCTGTGTCGCCCACTTTGTCCCAACCGTGCCCCGCTGTGTCCCGCTGTGTCCCGCTGTATCCCGCTATGTCCCACACTATTTCCCGTTGTGTCCCCAGCTGTGTACCCCGCTGTGTCCCGCTGTGTCCCCGCTGTATCGAAGCTATGTCCCGCTGGGTCCCGCTGTGTCCTCTTTGTGTACCCCGCTGTGTCCCACTGTGTCCCCCGCTGTGTCCCTCGCTGGGTTCCGCTGTGTCCCCTGGTGTGTCCCGCTGTATCCTCCCTGTGTCCCCTGCGGTGTCCCGCTGTGTCCCCTGCTGTGTCACTCGCTGTGTCCCTGCTGTGCCCCACTGTGTCCCACTGTGTCCCGCTGTGTCCTGCTGTGTCCCCCGCTGAGTCCCGCTGTGTACCCGCTGTGGCCCAATGTGTCCTCGCTGTGTCCCCCGCTGTGTCCCGCTGTGTCCCGCTGTGTCCCTCTGTGGCACCTGCTGTATCCCCGCTCTGTCCCGCTCTGTGCCCCGCTTTGTCCGGCTGTGTCCACTGCTGTGACCCCGTTGTGCCTTGCTGTGTCCGGCTCTTTACCCCACTGTGTCCAGCTGTGGCCCCGCTGTGTCCCGCTGTGTCCCCCACTGTGTCCCAAAGTGTCCCTTGCTGTGTCCCACACTGTGTCCCGCTGTGTCCCCTGCTGTGTCTGGCTGTGTCCCCCGCTGTGTCCCGCTGTGTCCACTGCTGTGACCCCATTGTGCCTTGCTGTGTCCCGCTGTGTCCCCCACTGTGTCCCGCTGTGTCTTCGCTGTGTCCCATTGTGTCCCCGCTGTTCCCCCGCTGGGTCCTGCTGTATCCCACTGTGTCCTGCTGACTCTGCCACTTTGACCCGCTGTGTCCCCGACCTGTCCCCAATGTGTCTGCTGTGTCCCACTGTGTCCTGTGGAGTCCCCATTTATCCCCCGCTATGTCCCCTGCACACATATCTCACTCAGTGGGCTGTGTCTGGCTGTATCAGCGGGACACTCCGGGACTCTTCGCCGATGTATCTTGATACACAGCGGTGGACAGAGCTGAGACAGAGGCGGACACAGCTAGGACACAGCTGTACACAGCTGGGACACAGGTGGCTGAGGGGTGGCCACAGCGTGTAGACAAAGCGTGACACCACTGAACACAGCGTGAAACAGCGGTGAACCTGCGGGGACACAGCGGGACACAGCGGGGACACAGCGGGGACACAGCGGGACCCAGCAGGACACAGCGGGACACAGCATGACACAGCGGGGGACACAGCGGGACACAGCGGGGGATACAGCGGGACACAGCGGGGACACAGAGAGGACTCAGCATGGGACATAGCGGGGGACAAATTGGGACACCACAGGACCACAGTGGGACACAGCGGGA
>NW_012299675.1:0-3695 GCF_000151885.1 Dipodomys ordii | reverse complement strand
GCGGGACCAGCGGGGACAGAGCGGGACACAGCGGGACACTTGGGGGACAAACCGAGACACATTGGGGGACACAGCGAGGACACAGAGGGACACAGCGGGGGACAGCGAGGGACACAGCGGGACACAGCGGGGACACAGCAGTGGACACATCGGGACACAGCGGGGACACAGCGGGACTCATCGGGGGACACAGCAGTACACAGCGGGATACAGCGGTACACAGCGGGGACACAGCAGGGACACAGTGGGGGACACAGCGACACACAGCAGGACACAGCGGGGACAAAGCATGGGACATAGCGGGGGACACAGCGGGACACAGCGGGGAGACAGAGGGACCCAGCGTGGAAACAGCGGGGAGTCAGTGGGGGACCCAGATGGACAAATGTGGTCACAGCGGGACACAGCGGCGACACAACAGGGACACAGCAGCAGACACAGCCGGACACAGCGGGATACACAGCTGGGGACACAACGGGAAACAGTGGGGGACACAGCAGGACACAGCAGGACCCAGCGGGACAAAGCGGGGGACACAGCGGGGACAGACTGGGACATCACGGAACACAGAAGGACACAGCGGGAAACAGCGGTGACCCTGCGGGGACACAGCGGGACACAGTGGGTGACACAGTGGGACACAGCGGGGGACACAGCGGAACACAGTGGGGGACAGAGGGTGGGTCACAGCGAGACACAGCGGGGACCAAGCTGAACACAGCGGGGTACACAGCAGGACACAGCGGGCACACAGCGGGGACACAGCGGGACACAGCGGGTCCCAGCAGGGACAAAGCAGGACACAGCGGGACACAGCGGGGGACAGAGGAAGGACACAGCGGGGAAACAGCGGGGACACAGCGGGACACAGCGGGTCACAGCAGGGACACAGCGAGGACACAGCAGGACACAGCGGGGGACACAGGGGAACACAGTGGGACACAGCAGGGGACACAGGAGGGACACAACGGGGACACAGCGAGGACACAGCTGGACATAGCGGGGGACAAAGGGAGGACACAGCGGGACACAGCGGGGGACACAGCGAAACACAGCAGTACACAGCGGGACACAGCGGGACACAGCGGGGAAAACAGCGGAACACAGCAGTACACAGCAGGACACAACGGGACACAGCGGGACACAGCGGGGCACAGCCCGGACTCAGCGGCAGATAAAGCGGGGGACATAGTGGGACACCACGGAACACAGTGGGACACAGCGGGAAACAGCGGTGACCCTGCGGGGACACAGTGGGATACAGCAGGGGACACAGCAGGACACAGAGGGGGACAGAGCGTCGAACACAGCGAGACACAGCGGGAACAAGCTGGACACAGAGGGCTACACAGCAGGACACAGCGGGGACATAGCGGGACACAGCGGGTCACAGCAGGGACACAGCGGGACACAGCGGGACAGAGCGGGGGACACAGCGGGACACAGCGGAGTACACAGCGGGACACAGCAGGGACACAGCAGGGAAGAAGCGAGGGACACAGGGGACACAGCGGACACAGCGGGACACAGCAGGGGACACAGCGAGAAACAGCGGGGGACACCGAGGGGTACACAGCGGGACACAGCAGGGAACACAGCGAGGACACAGCGGGACTAAGCGGGATATAGCGTCGATACAGCAGGGACGCAGCGGAACACAGCGTTGTACACAGCTGGGGACACAACGGGACACAGCGAGGGACACAGCGAGAACACAGCGGAACACAGCGTGGGACACAGCGAGGACACAGCGGAGAAACAGCAGGAGACACAGCAGGACCCAGTGGGGGACACAGAGGGACACAGCGGGGGACACAGGGAGGACACAGCGGGACACAGCGGGGACACAGCGGGGACTCACCGGGTGACACAGTGGGGGACAAACTGGGACACCACGGGACACAGTGGGACACAGCGGGACACAGCGGGGACACTGCGGGAACATAGCGGGACACAGCGGGGTACACAGTGGGAAACAGCGGGACACAGCGGGGGACAGAGCGGGATACAGCGGGATACAATGGGACACACCGGGGCAAAGCGTGAGACACAGCGGGGAACAGTGCGGGAGACAGCGGGGGACACAGCGAGGACACAACAGGACACAGCGGGGACACAGCGGGGACTCAGCGGGGGACACAGCGGGGGACAAAGCGGGACACCACGGAACACAGCGGGACACAGCGGGAAACAGCGTTAACCGTGCGGGGACACAGCGGGACACAGCGGGGGACACAGCGGGACACAGCGGGGGACACAGCGGAACACAGAGGGGGACAGAGCGCGGGACACAGTGAAAAACAGCGGGGACAAAACTGGACACAGCGGGGACACACAGGGACACTGAGGGTCACAGCAGGGACACAGCGGGACACAGCGGGACTCAGCGGGGGACACAGCGGGACACAGCGTGGGACCCACCGGGACACAGCGAGGGACATAGCGGGAGACACAGTGGGACACAATGGGACACAGCGTGGGACAAAGGGGGGACACAGCGGGACACAGCGGGGACACAGCGGGACTCAGCGGGGGACACAGCAGTACACAGCAGGACACATCGGGGACACAGCAGGGACACAGCGGGGGACACAGCGGGACACAGCGGGGGACACAGCGGGACACAACGGGACACATTGGGGGACACAGCAGGACACAGCGGGGGACACAGCGGTGTACACAGCGGGACACAGCGGGGACACAGCAGTACACAGCGGGACACAGCAGGACACAGCGGGGGACACAGCCGGACACAGAGGGGGAGACACAGGGGTACACAGCGGGACACAGCGGGGAACACAGCGAGGACACAGCGGGACCCAGCGGGACACAGCGTCGATACAGCGGGGACACAGCGGGACATTGCGGGGTACACAGCTTGGGACACAAAGGGACACATCGGGGGACACAGCGAGGACACAGCGGACCACAGCGTGGGACACAGCGAGGACACAGCCGGACACAGACAGACACAGCGGGACACAGCAGGGACACAGCAGTAGACACAGCGGGACACAGCGGGGGACACAGCGAGACACAGCGGGACACAGGGGGACAGAGCGGGGGACAGAGTGGGACAGAGTGGGGACACAGCGGGGACACAGCAGGGACACAGTGTGACACAGCTGGACACAGCGGTCACAGTGGGGGACACAGGGAGGACACAGCGGGACACAGCGGGGGACACAGCGGGACACAGCAAGGGATACAGCGGGACACAGCATGACACAGCGGGGTCACAGCAGTGGACACAGCGGGACACAGCGGGGGACACTGCAGGACACAGCGTGGGACACAGCGGGATACAGCGGGGACACAGCCTGGACACAGCGGGGACACAGCGGGACACAGCGTGGGACACAGCGAGGACACAGCCGGACACAACAGGGACACAGAGGGACACAGCAGGGTACACAGCTGGGGACACGACGTGACACAGCAGGGGACACAGCAAGGACACAGCAGAACACAGAGTGGGACACAGCGAGGACACAGCGGGACACAGCGGGACACAGCGGGACACAGCGGGGGACACAGAGAGAAACAGAGGGACACAGCGAGCAAAACGTGGTGGACACAGCGGGGACACAGCAGGACACAGCGGGGGACAAAGCGGTAGACAGCGGAGGACACAGCGAAGACAGAGCAGGACATAGTGGGGACACAGAGGGGACTCAGCGGGGGACACAGAGTGA
>NW_012299674.1:0-3695 GCF_000151885.1 Dipodomys ordii | reverse complement strand
AAGCGCGACACAGTGGGGACAGAGTGGGACACAGCAGGGTATACAGCGGAACACAGTGGGGACACAGCGGGGACAGCAGGAAGACACAGCAGGGACACAGCGGGACAAAGTGGGACACAGCAGGACACAGGGGGTACACAGCAGGACACCGCGGGACACAGTGGGAAACACAACCGGACACAGTGGGGGACACAGCGGGACACAGCGGGGGACAAAGCGGGACACAGCGGGGGACACAGCGGGGGAAACAGCGGGAAACAGCGGGGGACACAGCGAGGACGCAGCAGGACACAGCGGGGGACAAAGCAGGACACAGCGGGGTACACAGAGGCAGACACAGCGGTACACATTGGGACACAGCGGGGACACAGCGGGGACACAGCAGGCCACAGTGGGCCACAGTGGGGACACAGCAGGACACAGCGGGACACAGCGGGGGACACACCGGGGGAGAGCAGGCACACAGCGGGACACAGCGGGACACAGCGGGGAACACAGCGGGACAAACAGCGGGACACAGCAGGACACAGCGGGGGACACAGCATGGACACAGCGGGTCACAGCGGGGAATTAGTGTAGGACACAGCGGAGGACACAACGGGATACAGAAGGACACAGCGAGGACACAGCGGGACACATGAGGACACAGCGGGGACACAGTGGGGACTCAGCGGGGGACACAGTGGGACACAGTGGGGACACAGAGGGACTCAGCGGTTACATAGCGAGTACACACCAGGGACACAGCGGGTACATAGCAGAGACATAGCAGGGTACACAGTGAGACACGGCTAGGACTCAGCGGGACACAGCATGGGATACAGCGGGTGTAAGCGGTGACACACCGGCGGACAGCGGGGACACAGCGGGACACAGCGGGACACATCGGGGGACACAGCGGGACACAGTGGGGGACACAGCGGGACACAGCTGGGGACACATCGAGGCCACAGCGGTACACAGCTGGGAATCAGCGGGTGTCACAGTGGGACATTGCGTGGACACAGAGGGACTTAGCGGTTACACAGTTAGGACATACAAAGAACACAGCGGGACACAGCAGGGAAACAGCGGGGACACGGCGGGACACTGCGGGACCCAGTGGGGACAGAGCGGGGACACAGCTGGACACAGAGGGGGACACAGCAGGGGACACAGCGGGACACAGCGGGGACACAGCAGGACACAGCGGGGCCACAGCGGGACAAAGCAGGACACAGCTGGACACAGCGGGGACACAGCAGTTGTCACAGCGGGGGACAGCGTGGACACACCCGGACACAGCAGGACACAGCGGGAAACAGCGGGGACACAGCGGGGGACACAGCGGGACACAGCGAGGGACACAGCGGGACAAAGAGGGACACAGTGGGGACAGAGTGGGACACAGCGGGGATACAGCGGAACACAGTGGGGACACAGCGGGGGACAGCAGGAAGACACAGCAGGGACACAGCGGGGACACATCGGTACACAGCGGGACACAGGGGGTACACAGCAGGACACCGCGGGACACAGCAGGGGACACAGCGGGGGAAACAGCGGGAAACAGCGGGAGACACACCGCGGACACAGCAGGACATAGCGGGGGACACAGCAGGACACAGCGGGGTACACAGAGGCAGACACAGCAGTACACATCGAGACACCGCAGGACACAGCGGGACACAGCGGGGGTCACACCGGGGGCTAGCAGGCACACAGCGGGACACAGCGGGACACAGCGGGACACAGCGGGACACAACGGGGAACACAGCATGGACACAGCGGGTCACAGCGGGGAAATAGTGGGGGACACAGCGGGGGACACAACGGGATACAGAAGGACACAGCGAGGACACAGTGGGACACAGGAGGACACAGCGGGGACACAGCGGGGACTCAGCGGGGGACACAGTGGGACACAGCGGGGACACAGAAGGACTCAGCGGTTACACAGCGAGGACACACCAGGGACACAGCGGGACACAGCGGAGATACAGCAGGGACACAGTGAGAAACAGCGGGGACACAGCGGGACACAGCGGGACCCAGCGGGGACAGAGCGGGGACACAGCAGGCACAGCGGGGGACGCAGCGGGGACACAGCGGGACACAGCGGGACCCAGCCGGGACACAGCAGGGACACAGCGGGACACAGCGGGGGACACAGCAGGGGACACGGCGGGGGACAGCGGGGACACAGAGGGACACAGCAGGACAAAGCGGGGACACAGCAAGGACACAACGGGACACAGCGGGACACAGCGGGGGACACAGCAGGGGACACAGTGGGACACAGCAGGGACACAGCGGGGACACAGCGGGACACAGCGGGACCCAGCCGGGACACAGCAGGGACACAGCGGGACACATGGGGACACAGCAGGGGACACGGCGAGGGACAGTGGGGACAGAGCAGGACAAAGCGGGGACACAGCAAGGACACAACGGGACACAGCGGGACACAGCGGGGAACACAGCAGGGGACACAGTGGGACACAGCGGAGGACACAGCGGAACACAGCGGGACACAGCGGGGACAAAGCGGGGGACAAAGTGGTGACAGAGCGGGACACAGCGGGACAAAACGGGACAAAGCTGGACACAGCGGGGACACAGCAGGGGACACAGCGGGGGACAGCGGGGAAACAGCCGGATACAGCAGGACACAGCGGGAAACAGCGGGGACACAGCGAGGACACAGTGGGACACAGCGGGAAACAGAGGGGACAGAGCGGGGGACAGCAGGGAAACACAGTGGGGCACAGCGGGGACACAGCGGAACACAGTGAGGACACAGCTGGGACAGCAGGGAGACACAGCGGGGACACAGTGGGGACACATCGGTACACAGCGGGACACAGGGGGTACACAGCAGGACACAGCGGGACACAGCGGGAAACACAACCGGACACAGCGGGGGACACAGCGGGACACAGCGGGGACACAAAGGGGGACAGCAGGGAGACACAGCGGGACAAAGAGGGACACAGTGGGGACAGAGTGGGACACAGAGGGGACACAGCGGGACACACCGGGGACACAGCGGGGACACAGCGGGACACAGCAGCAACACAGCGGAACACAGCGGGGGACACAGCGGGACACAGCGGGGGACACACCGGAGGAGAGCAGGCACACAGCGGGACACAGCAGGACACAGCAGGACACAGCGGGACACAGCGGGGAACACAGCGGGACAAACAGCGGGACACAGCAGGACACAGCGGGGGACACAGCATGAACACAGCGGGTTGACAGCCGGGAAATAGTGGGGGATACAGCGGGGGACACTGCGGGATACAGAAGGACACAGCGAGGACACAGCGGGACACAGGCGGACACAGCGGGGACACAGCGGGGACACAGCGGGGGACACAGTGGGACACAGCGGGGACACAGAGGGAATGAGCGGTTACACAGCGAGGACACACCAGGGACACAGCGGGACACAGCAGAGACACAGCAGGGACTCAGTGAGACACAGCGAGGACACAGTGGGACACAGCGTGGGATACAGCGTGGGACAGTGGTGACACTCTGGCGGACAGCGGGGACACAGCGGGACACAGCGGGACACAACGGGGGACACAGCGGGACACAGTGGGGGACACAGTGGGGGACACAGTGGGACACAGCGGGGGACACAGCAAGGACACAGCTGGACACAGTGGGGAAATCAGCGGGGGACACAGTGGGACACTGTGGGGGAC
>NW_012299673.1:0-3695 GCF_000151885.1 Dipodomys ordii | reverse complement strand
ACAGCGAGGACACAGCGGGACACAGAGGGATACACAGTTTTTGGACACAGCATGACACATGCGGACACAGTGGGACACAGCGGGGGACACAGAGAGGACACAGCGGGACACAAATGGGGACACAGCAAGGACACAGCGGGACACAGCGGGAAAGAGCGGGACACAGCGGGGGACACAGCCGGGGACACAGCGGGGTACAGCGGCACACAGTGGGGACACAGCGCTGGACACAGCGGGGGACACAAGGGGTGACACAGCGGGACACAGTGGGTGACACAAAGGGACAAAGCGGGGGACAATGTAGCGGACACAGTGGGACTTATCGGGACACAGCGGAACACACCAGGGAACACAGCGGGGAACACAGCGGGACACAGCGGGACACAGCGGGGGACACAGCATGGACACAGCAGGTCACAGCGGGGAAATAGTGGGGGACACAGCGGGGGACACAGCGGGATACAGAAGGACACAGCGAGGCCACAGCGGGACACAGGAGGACACAGCGGGGAAACACTGGGGGACACAGTGGGACACAGCTGCGGATACAGCGAGGACACAGCAGGGACACTGCAGGACACAGCGGGTCACAGAGGGGAAACAGTGGGGGACACAGCGGAGGAAACAGCGGGATACAGAAGGACACAGCGAGGACACAGCGGGGACATAGGGTGACACTGCAGGACACAATGGGACACAACGGGGACACAGAGGGACATAGAGGTTACACAGCCAGGACACACCGGGGACCCAGCGGGGACACAGCAGGGACACAGCGGGACACAGCGGGGACACAGCGGGACACAGCGGGGGACACAGAGGTGGACAAAGCAGGACACAGCGGAACACAGCGGGAGACAGCGGGACACAGTGGGGACACAGTGAGGACACAGCGGGACACAGCGGGATACAGAAGGACACAGCCAGGACACAGCGGGACAAAGGAGGACACAGCGGGGACACAGCTGGGACACAGCGGGGAACACAGTGGGACACAGCGGGGACAAAGAGGGACTCAGCGGTTATACAGCGAGGACACACCAGGGACACAGCGGGACCCAGCGGACACACAGCGGGGACACAGCGGGACACAGCGGGGACCCAGCGAGACACAGCGGGACCCAGCGGGGACACAGCGGGACACAGCGGGGGATACAGCGGAGGACAGCGGTGACACACCGGCAGACAGCGGGGACACAGCGGGACACAGCGGGACACAGCAGGGGACACAGCGGGACACAGTGGGGGACACAGCGGGGGACACAACGGGACACAGCGGGGCCACAGTGGAACACAGCAAGGACAAAGCGGGACACAGCGGGACACAGCGGGGACACAGCGGGACACAGCGAGGACACAGTGGGACACAGCGGGGGATACAGTGGGGGAAAGCGGTGACACACCGGTGGAGAGCGTGGAAACAGCGGGACACAGCGGGACACAGCAGGGGACACAGCGAGGACACAGCGGGACACAGCGGGGGATACAGCGGGGGACAGCGGTGACACACCGGCGGACAGCAGGGACACTGCGGGACACAGCGGGACACAGCAGGGGACACAGCGGGACACAGTGGGGGACACAGCGGGGGACACAACGGGACACAGCGGGGCCACAGTGGAACACAGCAAGGACACAGCGGGACACAGCGGGACACAGCGGGGACACAGCGGGACACAGCGGGGGACACAGGCCGACAAAGCAGGACACAGCGGGACACAGCGGGAAACAGCAGGACACAGTGGGGGACACACCGGGACACAGCGGGGGTCACAGCAAGAACACAGCGGGACACAGGAGGACACAGCGGGGACCCAGCGGGGACACAGGAGGGGACACAGCGAGGACACAGAGGGGAATATAGGGGGACACTGCCGGACACAGTGGAACACAGCGGGGACACAGAGGGACATAGCAGTTACATAGCGAGGACACACCAGAGACACAGTGGGACACAGCGGGGACACAGCAGGGATACAGCGAGACACAGCGGGACCCAGCGGGGACACAGCGGGGACACTGCGGGGACACAGCGGAGAACAGAGGGGACACACCGGTGGACAACGGGGACACAGCAGGACAGCGTGGGGGTCACAGTTGGAAACAGCGGAGACACAGGGGGAAACAGGGGGCGACACAGAGGGACACAGCAGGACACAGCGGGACAGAGCGGGGACACAGCCAGGGACACAGCGGGACACAGCAGGGGACACAGCGGGGACACAGCGGGACACAGTAGAACACAGCGGAAACACAGCAGGGGACACAGAGGGAAAGAGCGGGACACAGCGGGGGACACAGCCGGGGACACAGCGGGACACAGAAGGGGATACAGCGGGTACACAGCGGGACACAGTGGGGACACAGCGGGACACAATGGGACACATCGGGGGACACAGCAGGACACTGCAGGGTACACAGCGGGACACAGTGGGACACAGCAGGGACACAGCAGGGGACACAGCGGGAAAGAGCGTGACAAAGCGGGGGACACAGCCGGGGACACAGCAGGACACAGCAGCGGACACAGCGGGGACAGAGCGGGACACAGTGGGGACACAGCGTGACACAGCAGTGACAAAGCGGCGACACAGCGGGACACATTGGGACACAGCGGGACACAGCAGGGGACAGAGGGGACACACCGGTGGACAATGCGGACACAGCAGGACAGTGCGGGAGTCACAGTGGGAAACAGCGGAGACACAGAGTGACACAGCAGGACACAGCGGGACAGAGTGGGGACACAGCGGGGACAAAGCGTTGGACACAGTGCGGGACACAGCGGTAAACAGCGGGGGACACAGCGGGACTCAGCTGGGGACACATCAAAGGACACAGCGGGTGACACAGCGGGGGAAACAGCGAGGACACAGCAGGACACAGCGGGGTACACAGAGGCAGACACAGCGATACACATCGGGACACAGCGGGGACACAGCGGACACAGCGGGGACACAGCGGGACATCGCGGGGACAAAGAGAGGACAGAGCGGGTCACAGATGTACACAGCGAGGGACACAGCAGGGGACAGTGGGGACAAACCGGGGAACAACAGGGACAAAGCAGGACACAGCTGGGACACAGCGAGGACACATCGGGACACACCGGGGACACAGCGAGTACACAGCGCGACACAGCCGTACACAGCAGGACACAGAGGGGAACACAGCGGGGGACACAACGGGACACAGCGGGACACAGCGGGGTACACAGTGGGACACATCGGGGATACAGCAGGGACACAGCGGGACACAGCGGGGGACAGAGCAGGATATAGCGGGGGACACAGCAGGACACAGCGGAGACACAGCGGGACAGAGCGGGGAACACAGCGGGATATAGCAGGGGACACAACGAGGACAAAGCGGGACACAGAGGGACACAGCAGGGGACACAGCAAGGCCACAGTGGGACACAGCGGGACACAGCGGGGGACACAGCAGGGGACACAGCAGGACACAGGGGTACACAGCGGGACACAGCGGGGACACAGCGGGGAACACAGCGGGACACAGCGGGTGACAAAGCGGGACACACCGGGATATAGCCGGACACAACGGGGAACACAGCAGGGGACACAGAGCCGCATATAGCGGGAGAGAGTGGAACACAGCAGGGACACAGCGGGGCCACAGCTGGACATCGCAGGAACAAAGCGAGGACAGAGCGAGACACAGAGTTACACAGCGAG
>NW_012299672.1:0-1073 GCF_000151885.1 Dipodomys ordii | reverse complement strand
GCCCATATCAAGCATTGAAATAGAAAAAGCAGTAAGAGACCTCCTGTCTAAGAAAAGCCCAGGACCACATGGATTTACAGCGGAATTCTACAAGGCTTTCAAAGCAGAGCTCATACCAATACTCCTCCAACTCTTCAATGAAATTGAAAGAGAAAGTTCACGACCAAACTAAGTCTATGAAGCCATCATAACCTTCATCCCAAAACCAGGCAGGAAACTCATCAATGAAAGAGGATTAGACACACATTACATTGATGAACATCGATGCCAAACTTCTCAAACAAAATTTTGGCCAAATAATTCAACAATTCATCCAAAAAATTACATACCATGATGAAACAGGATTCAGTTCAGGGATGCAAAGCTGGTTCAATATACACAAATCCATTAATTAACACCACTTTATGATGAAGTTTCTGGATAAACTAGGAATCCAGGGAACATTCCTCAATAAAATAAAGGCTGTATATGACAAACCTGCAGCCAGAATTATACTTAATGGTCAAAAAGTAAAGACATTTCCTCATAACTCAGGAATGAGACAAGGACGTCCACTCTCTCCACTTCTCTTCAATTTACTATTAGCATGCCTAGCTACAGCAAAAGATGAAAACATAAAAGGGATCCAAACAGGGAAAGATGAAGTAAATCTCTCCCTCTTTGCAGATGACATGATCTTGTATTTAAAGAATCCCATGGACTCCACTCCCAAATTACTCATGCTGATTCAAAACAATGGCAATGTATCAGGGTATAAAATTAACCTTCAAAAATCAGTTGCTTTTCTGTATGCCAACAATGAGAAAAGCGTGGCTGAAATCAGAAAAGCAACTCCACTCTTAATAACCCCACAAAAAATAGAATAATAATGAATTAACTCAACCAAAGAAATAAAGAATCTCCATGATGAAAACTTTAAAAACCTGAAAAAGGAAATCAAAAACAGAACTTAGAAAGTGAAAAAACTCCCTTGTTCCTGGATTGGAAGGATTAACATCCTGAAAATGGCAATACTTCCCAAGGCTATCTACAAATTCAATGCATACCTATCATATTTCATCTCATTCTTCATG
>NW_012299671.1:0-2622 GCF_000151885.1 Dipodomys ordii | reverse complement strand
GAATAGAATTGAAAACCTAGAAATGAACCTACAGATCAATAGGCACCTAATCTTTGATAAAGGAGATAAAAAATAGAATGCAACAAAGACAGCCTCTTCAGTAAAAGTGCTGCTAAAATTGGATAATCACTCATAGAAAACTAACGCTAGATCCTTATATATCATCCTGTACCAAATCAACTCCAAATGGATCAAAGACCTCAGAGTCAAAGCACACACTCTGAAAACATTACAGGATAGAGTAGGACATACCCTCGGTCTTCTTAGTAGAGGCTGAAATTTTCTTAATACATACCCAGAAGCACAAAAAATCAAAGAAAGTTTGGACAAATGGGATTGCATGAAATTGCAGAGCTTCTGCATGGCAAAGGACATGGCTGGAAAGATCTATAGAGATCACATTGATTTGGAGAAGATCTTCACTAGCCGTACAATAGACAAGGGTCTCATATCTAAAATATATGTGGAGCCGGGCGCCGGTGGCTCACGCCTGTAATCCTAGCTACTCAGGAGGCTGAGATCTGAGAATCGCGGTTCAAAGCCAGCCCGGGCAGGAAAGACCGTGAGACTCCTATCTCCAATAAACCACTAGAAAACCGGAAGTGGCACTGTAGCTCAAGTGGTAGAGCGCTCGCCTGAGCTGAAGAGCTGAGGGACAGCGCCCAGGCCCAGAATTCAAGCCCCACGACCGACCAAAAAAATATATATATATAACTCAAAACATTAAATCCCCCAACAACAAATCCTAAAAGAAACAACTGCCCAATAAAAAAGTGGACTAAAGACTTAAAGAGAAACTTCTCTGAAAAGGAAAGAAAGAAGGCCAATAGACACATGAAGAAATGATCAACCTCCCAAGCCATAAAAGAAAAGCAAATCAAAACAAAATTGAGATACCACCTCACCCCATCCTTGAGGGGATGTGGCCACAAAGGAACCTTATTGCATTGTTGGTGGGAGTGTAACTTGTTCAACCACTTTGGAGTAGTATGAAGGTTCCTGAAAAGATTCCACCTAGAACTTCCCTATGACCCAACAATTTCCATTTGAGCATTTATCCAAATGATCACAAACAAGACCATACTTAAGCTACCAGCACAACTATATTTATTGCAGCATTATTTAACATAGCTAAGATATGGAATCAACCCAGATGCCCCTCAGTAGATGGATGGATCGAGAAAATGTGGTATTTAACCAAGTCCTGATCTTAGAAAGGGAAATAGTTTGCATAGAATAATAGGAGCGAGAATACAAAAAAAAAGAACAAGAAAAAATGGAAAAACCAAAATTTAAATCTAAGTAGTGAAACACATAAAAATTATGTAAGTTTAAACAAATGATATTGGGAAAAGGAAAGGATAAGATGAGAAGAAGGGATGGATTGAAAGGAGAAATAAAAACTAAAAAATAAAAATTCTTAAAATTAGTTACTTGAAAATTATATACATATAAAGATATAATACTGCTATTAAAGAATTTAAGCCTAAGAGGCTGTGAATTGAGTAATAAATTTCTGGATTAAGTGTGTACACAATGGGGTATAAGGTCTAATAATCGGCAACGGGTATATATATGGGAATGAACAGAACAGCAATTTAGTCACGCAAAAAAAGAAACAGAAAAAAATGAAAAGAATACTTAAAAAGGAACAAAAGATCAGAAGAGATTAAAAAAGCACACACACACATATACACTTAAAATAAAAATTATGGGAAGAAAATAAGATTAATAGAAAAAATTTGAAAAATTATTTTTTTAAAAAAGTTCAAATAAGAGTTCTTTGATTGCAATAATGAGATGCACAATTCATTATGTCAAAAAACGAACTTAACAACTTGGTGGGGGGTGGGGGAGAAGTATGAGAAGGGATGGGAAGGGGAAACAACAAGGAGGCAACAATGCTTGATAAGAAATATACTCGTTATCTTGCTCATGTAATTGTAACTCCTTTGTACTGTATTTTAACAATAAGAAATTAAATTAAATTTAAAAAAAGTTCTTTGATTTTTTTTGGGTGGTGATGGGGGCAATGGGATGATTGTGTATCTTCCGTGTCCATAACCAGTCTCTTGGTGGAGTCTCTGATCGGCTTGTGGTGTTTGGTTTTCCTGTGGCTTGATTGTTTTCTTAAGTCAGTGTGTTTGAGCAGGCAGAAAAATGCTTTGCCTAACCCATTGTTTTGTGATCCTCCTCCCAGGCTGGTTCAGTAGGAGGTAGATTTGCTTTGAGTATCCCAAAAGAGGGAGATGGGATTTTCCTCTAGATTGGAGATGCTGTGATGAGACTAGGTTATGGGTAGAGTTGAGGCCTTTCAGAAATCAGTAGCTTTGCCTTGCTGGGCTAGCTCCTGAGACTCTCAGAGAGCCCAGCTTGGAGCCATTATCAGGGTTTATGTTTACTGAGTTTCAATTGTTTGTCTAGGCTGCTGTAGGGAGGTCCAGCTCTGTTTACCTAGTGATGAAAGACACTCCTCAGGGGGCAGATTTTTCTCTGTCTGGGGTGGTTGACTTTCCCCTGGGTACAGCTGAGCCTGGCAGGTCAGGGCAGGTTCCTATGACCTGCTAAATGACTCTTTGGTTTTCTTCCAAGGCCTGAATTAGAGCTAGTTGCTCAGCCGGG
>NW_012299670.1:0-3695 GCF_000151885.1 Dipodomys ordii | reverse complement strand
GTAGAAGCAGAAGAAGCAGGAAAAGCAGAAGCAGAAGAAAGAGAAGAAGAAGAAGAAGAAAAAGAAGAAGAAGAAGAGGAAGAAGAAGCAACAGCATAAGGAGAAGCATAAGGAGAAGCATAAGGAGAAGCAGTAGAAGCAGAAGCAGGAGAAGCAGAAGCAGAAGAAAAAGAATAAGCAAAAGAAGCAGAAGCAGTGGGAGAAGCAGAAGAAGGAGAAGGGTAAGGAGCAGCAGAAGGAGAAGGAGAAGCAGAAAGAGAAGCCGAAACAGAAGGAGAACAAGAAGGAGAAACAGGAGAATCAGAAGAACAGAAGTAGAAGCAGAAAGAGGAGAAGAACGAGAAGCAGAAGTAGAATCAGAAGAAACAGAAGAAGAAGAAGCAGAAGAAACAGAAGCAAAAGAAACAGAAGAAGGAGAAGAGCAGAAGCAGAAGCAGAAGAAGAAGGAGAAGCAGAAAGAGATGCAGGAGAAGCAGAAGAAGCAGGAGAAGCAGAAGCAGAAGAAACAGGAGAAGCCGAAGAAGCAGAAGCAGAATCAGAAGCAGAAGGAGAAACAGAAGTAGCACAATCTGAAGCAGAAACAGAAGAAACAGAAATAGTAGAATAAGCAGAAGCAGAAGCACCAGGAGAAGCAGAAGAAGAAGAAGGAGAAGGCGAAAGAGAAAAATTAGGAGTAGGAGAAGCAAAAGGATAAGCAGAAGCAGAAAGAGACGCAGTAGGAGAAGCAGCACGAGAAGTAGGAGAAGCAGGAGAAGCAGAAGCAGGAGAAGCAGAAGAAAAAGAAGACGCAGAAGCAGAATGAGCAGCAGAAGGAGAAATTGAAGCAGACGCAGAAGGAGAAGGAGAAGCAGAAGGAGAAGCAGAAGAAGGACAAGGAGAAGCAGAAAGAGAAACCGAACGAGAAGCAGGAGAAGCAGAAGCAGGAGAAGCCGAAGAAGCAGAAGCAGAACCTGAAGCAGAAGGAGAAGCAGGAGAAGCAGAAGAAGCAGAATCTGGAGAAGCAGAAGGAGAAGCAGGAGAAGCAGAAGAAGCAGAATCTGGAGAAGCAGGAGAAGTAGAAGCAGAAAGAGAAGCAAAAGCAGAAGGAGAAGCAGAATGAGAAGCAGAAGAAACAAAAGAAGCAGAGGCAGTAGCAGAAGAAGCAGAAGATGCAGAAGCAGAAGGAAAAGCAGAAGGAAAAGCAGAAGGAAAAGCAGATGAACGAGAAGGAGAAGGAGAAGGAGAAACAGAAGGCGAAGCAGAAAGAGAAGCAGAAGGAGAAGCAGGAGATGCAGAAACAGGAGAAGCAGAAGCAGAAGAAACAGGAGAAGGACAAGACGCAGAAGCAGAGGGAGAAGCAGAAACACAAGGAAAAGCAGAAAGAGAAGTAGGGGAAGCAGAAGAAGCAGAAGCAGGAGAAGCAGAAGCATAAGAATCCGAAGAAGCAGAAGCAGAACCTTAAGCAGAAGGAGAAGCATATGAAGCAGAAGAAGCAGAATCTGGAGAAGCAGAATGAGAAGCAGTAGGAGAAGCAAAAGCAGAAAGAGAATCAAAAGCAGAAGGAGAAGCAGAAGAAACAGAAGAAGTAGAAGCAGTAGCAGTTGTAGCAGAAGCAGAACGAGAAGCAGAAGGAAAAGCAGAAGAACAAGAAGGAGAAGGAGAAACAGAAGGAGAAACAGAAGGAGAAGCAGAAAGAGAAGCAGGTAAAGCAGCAGAAGAAGAAGCAGAAGGAGAATAAGAAGGAGAAGCAGAAGAAGGAGAAGCAGAAGAAGATGCAGAAGGAGAAGCAGGAGAAGCAGAAGAAGCAGAAGCAGAAGGAGAAGAAGGACAAACAGAAGAAGCAGAAGCAAAAGGAGAAGCAAAAGAAGGAGAAGGAGAAGCAGAAGCAGAAGAAAAAGCAGAAGGAGAAGAAGGACAAACAGAAGAAGCAGAAGCAAAAGGAGAAGCAAAAGAGGAGAAGGAGAAGGAGAAGCAGAAGCAGAAGAAGAAGCATAAGGACAAGCACAAGCAGGAGATGCAGAAGGAGGAGCAGGAGAAGCAGAAGAAACAGAAGCTGAAGGAGAAGCTGAAGTAGGAAAAGGAGAAGGAGGAGAAGCAGAAGGAGAAGCAGAAGCGGAATGAGAAGCAGAAAGAGAAGCAGGAGAAGCACAAGAAGCAGAAGCAGGAGAAGCCGAAAGAGAAGAAGCAGAAACAGAAGCAGAAGTAGAAGCAGAAGCAGAAGGAGAAGCAGCAGAAGAAGTAGAACCAGAAATTCAGGCAGGAGAAACAGAAGAAGCCGAAGCAGAAGCAGAAGGAGAAGCAAAAAGAGAAGCAGAAGAAGAAGTAGAAGAAACAGCAGAAGGAGAAGCAGCAGAAGAAGCAGAAAAAGAAGTAGGAGAAGCAGAAGCAGAAAGAGAAGTAGAAGCAGAAGAAGCAGAAGAAGAAGAAGCAGAAGAAGAAGCAGTAGAAGCATAAGAAGCAGAAGCAGAAGAACAAGAAGAAGCATAAGAAGCAGAAGCAGAAGCAGAGGGAGACAAAGAAGAAGGAGAAAGAGCAGCAGAAGGTGAAGCATAAGGAGATGGAGGAGCAGAAAGAGAAGTAGAAACAGAAGGAGAAGAAGAAGGATTAGTTGGAGAATCAGAAGAATCAGAAGCAGAAAGAGAAGCAGAAGAAGGAGAAGGAGAAGCAGAAGCAGAGGAAAGGAAGGAGAAGCAGAAGAAGCAGAAGCGGGAGAAGCAGAAGAAGAAGAAGAAGAAACAGAAGAAGGAGAAGGAGCAGAAGGAGAAGCAGAAGCAGAAGGAGAAGCAGAAAGAGAAGGAGAAGAAGCAGTAGCAGGAGAAGCAGAAGCAGAAGAAACAGAAGAAGCTGAAGAAGCAGAAGCAGGACCTGAAGCAGAAGATACCGAACAAGCAGAAGAAGCAGTAGCAGAAGCAAAACGAGAAGCAGAAGAAGAAGAAGGAGAAAGAGACGGATTAGGAGTAGGAAGAGCAGAAGGAGAATCAGAAGCAGAACGAGAAGCAGAAGGAGCAGCAGAAGGAGAAGCAGAAGAAAGAGAAGCAGAAGCAGAAGAAGCAGCAGAAGGAGAAGCAGAAGCAGAAGAAGATGCAGAAGGAGAAGCAGGAGAAGAAGAAGAAGCAAAAGCAGAAGGAGAAGCAGAAGTAGGAGAAGGAGAAGGAGAAGGAAGGGCAGCAGAAGCAATAGGAGAAGCAGAAGGAGAAGCAGAAGCAGAATGAGAAGCAGAAAGAGAAGCAGTAGAAGCAGAAGAAGCAGGAAAGGAAGAAGCAGAAGAAAGAGAAGAAGAAGAAGAAGAAGAAGAAGAAGAAGAAGAAGAAGAAGAAGAAGAAGAAGAAGAAGAAGAAGAAGAAGAAGAAGAAGGAGAAGGAGAAGGAGAAGCATTAGAAGCAGAAGAAGCAGAAGCAGGAGTAGCAGAAGCAGAAGAAAAAGAATAAGCAAAAGAAGCAGAAGCAGAAGCACTGGGAGAAGCAGAAGAAGGAGAAGGAGAAGGAGCAGCAGAAGGAGAAGCAGAAGCAGAAAGAGAAGCAGAAACAGAAGGAGAACAAGAAGGAGAAGCAGGAGAATCAGAAGAAGCAGAAGTAGAAGCAGAAAGAAGAGAAGAAGGAGAAGCAGAAGTAGAATCAGAAGAAACAGAAGAAGAAGCATAAGAAACAGAATCAAAAGAAACAGAAGAAGGAGAAGAGCAGAAGCAGAAGGAGAAGCAGAAATAGAAGCAGGAGAAG
>NW_012299669.1:0-3695 GCF_000151885.1 Dipodomys ordii | reverse complement strand
TATATGCAGGAAGTATGCTGATGTAAGCAAAAGCCTTACTTTATATTAGTTGGAGATGCCAGTATGAAGCCTGTATTCTGTTGAAGAAGAATGAGATCCTGATGGTGATGTCTTTTGCTGAAATGTGTATCTATATTTAGTAGGTTTATTCTGAAGGAGAAGCAGAAGAAACAGAAAAAGCAGAATTCAGTAGCAGATGATAGCTGAAGATGCAGAACCAGAATGAGAAGCAGAAAGTAATAGCTGATAGATCGAGAAGGAGAAACTGAAGGAGATGCAGAAGGTGACGCAGGATAAGCAGAAGATACTGAAGCAGATGGAGAAGAAGGAGAAGGAGAAGCCGAAGCAGAAGAAGAAGCAGAAGGAGAAGCACAAGCAGAAGGAGATGCAGAAGGAGAAGCAGGAGATGCAGAAGAAGCAGAAGCAGAAGGAGAAGAAGAAGGAGAAGAATCAGAATCAGAAGAAGCAGAAGGAGAAGTAGAAAGAGAAGCCGACGAAGAGAAGCAGAACGAGAAGCAGGAGAAGCAGGAGAAGCACAAGTTGGAGAAGCAGAAGAAGAAGAAACGGAAGAAGGAGAAGGAGCAGAAGCAGAAGTAGAAGCAGAAAGAGAAACAGGAAAAGCAGAAGAAGCAGAAGCAGGAGAAGCAGAAGGAGAAGAAAAAGGAGAAGGACAAGAAGCAGAAGCAGAAGGAGAAGGAGAAGCAGAAACAGAAGGAGAAGCAGAAAGAGAAAGAGTGGAAGCAGAAGAAACAGAAGCAGGACAAGCAGAAGCATAAGAATCCGAAGAAGCAGAAGCAGAACCTGAAGCAGAAGGAGAAGCAGGAGAAGCAGAAGAAGCCGAATCTGGAGGAGCAGAATGAGAAGCTGAAGTAGAAGCAGAAGCAGAAGCAGAAAGAGAATCAAAAGAAGAAGGAAAAGCAGAAGAAACAGAAGAAGCAGAAGCAGTAGCAGTTGCAGCACAAGCAGAAGGAGAAGCAGAAGGAAAAGCAGAAGAACGAGAAGGAGAAGGAGAAACAGAAGGAGAAGCAGAAGGAGAATCAGAAGGAGAAGCAGAAGAAGCAGAAGGAGAAACAGAAGCAGAAGAAACAGCAGAAAGAGAAGCAGAAGCAGAAGAAGATGCAGAAGGAGAAGCAGGAGAAGCAGAAGAAGCAGAAGCAGAAGGAGAAGTAGAAGAAGGAGAAGGAGAAGGAAGAGCCGCAGAAGCAATAGGAGAAGCAGAAAGAGAAGCAGAAGCAGAATGAGAAGCAGAAAGAGAAGCAGGAAAAGCAGAAGAAGCAGGAAAAGCAGAAGCAGAAGAAAGAGAAGAAGACGAAGAAGAAGAAGAAGAAGCAAAAGGAGAAGCATAAGGAGAAGCATAAGGAGAAGTATAAGGAGAAGCAGTAGAAGCAGAAGAAGCAGAAAAAGGAGAAGCAGAAGCAGAAGAAAAAGAACAAGCAAAAGAAGCAGAAGCAGAAGTAGTGGGAGAAGCAGAAGAAGGAGAAGGAGAAGGAGCAGCAGAAGGAGAAGCAGAAGCAGAAAGAGAAGCAGAAACAGAAGGAGAACAAGAAGTAGAAGCAGGAAAATCAGAAGAAGCAGAAAGAGAAGGAGAAGAAGGAGAAGCAGAAGTAGAATCAGAAGAAACAGAAGAAGAAGAAGAAGAAGAAGAAGAAGAAGAAGAAGAAACAGAAGCAAAAGAAACAGAAGAAGGAGAAGAGCAGAAACAGAAGCAGAAGGAGAAGCAGAAGCAGAAGGAGAAGCAGAAAGAGAAGCAGGAGAAGCAGAAGAAGCAGGAGAAGCAGAAGCAGAAGAAACAGGAGAAGCCGAAGAAGCAGAAGCAGAATCTGAAGCAGAAGGAGAAACAGAAGAAGCACAATCTGAAGCAGAAGCAGAAGAAACAGAAATAGTAGAATAAGCAGAAGCAGAAGCAGCAGGAGAAGCAGAAGAAGAAGATGGAGAAGGCGAAAGAGAAGGATTAGGAGTAGGAGAAGCAAAAGGATAAGCTGAAGCAGAAAGAGACGCAGAAGGAGAAGCAGCACGAGAAGTAGGAGAAGCAGGAGAAGCAGAAGCAAGAGAAGCAGAAGAAACAGATGACGCAGAAGCAGAATGAGAAGCAGAAGGAGAAATTGAAGCAGAAGCAGAAGGAGAAGCAGAAGCAGAAGGAGAAGTAGAAGCAGAAAGAAAAGCAGAAAGAGAAGCAGGACGAGAAGCAGGAGGAGCAGAATCAGGAGAAGCAGAAGCAGAAGAAACAGAAGAAGGAGAAGAAGCAGAAGCAGAAGGAGAAGCAGAAACAGAAGGAGAAGCAGAAAGAGAAGAGGGGAAGCAGAAGAAGCAAAAGCAGGAGAAGCAGAAGCATAAGAATCCGAAGAATCAGAAGCAGAACCTGAAGCAGAAGGAGAAGCAGGAGAAGCAGAAGAAGCAGAATCTGGAGAAGCAGAAGGAGAAGCAGAAGCAGAAAGAGAAGCAAAAGCAGAAGGAGAAGCAGAAGAAACAGAAGAAACAGAAGCAGTAGCAGAAGAAGCTGAAGATGTAGAAGCAGAAAAAGAAGCACAAGAAATAGCAGAAGAACGAGAAGGAGAAGGAGAAACAGAAGGAGAAGCAGAAGGAGAAGCAGAAGGAGAAACAGAAGCAGAAGAAGCAGCACAAGGAGAAGCAGAAGCAGAAGAAGATGCATAAGGAGAAGCAGGAGATGTAGAAGAAGCAGAAGCAGGAGAAGCAGAAGCATAAGAATCCGAAGAAGCAGAAGCAGAACCTGAAGCAGAAGGAGAAGCAGAAGAAAGAGAAGAAGTAGAAGCAGTAGCAGTTGTAGCAGAAGCAGAATGAGAAGCAGAAGGAAAAGCAGAAGAACAAGAAAGAGAAGAAGAAACAGAAGGAGAAGCAGAAGGAGAAGCAGAAAGAGAAGCAGGTACAGCAGAAGAAGAAGAAGCAGAAAGAGAATCAGAAGGAGAAGCAGAAGAAGGAGAAGGAGAAGCAGAAGAAGATGCAGAAGGAGAAGCAGAAGCAGAAGGAGAAGAAGGAAAAGCAGAAGAAGCAGAAGCAAAAGGAGAAGCAAAAGAAGGAGAAGGAGAAGCAGTGGCAGAAGAAGAAGCATAAGGACAAGCTCAAGCGGAAGGAGAAGCAGGAGAAACAGAAGAAGCAGAAGCTGAAGGAGAAGCAGAAGTAGGAGAAGGAGAAGGAGGAGAAGCAGAAGCAGAAGGAGAAGCAGAAGCAGAATGAGAAGTAGAAAGAGAAGCAGGAGAAGCACAAGAAGCAGAAGCAGGAGAAGCCGAAATAGAAGAAGCAGAAGAAACATAAACAGAAGCAGAAGTAGAAGCAGAAGGAGAAGCAGCAGAAGAAGTAGAACCAGAAATTCAGGCTGGACAAACAGAAGAAGCAGAAGCAGAAGCAGAAGGAGAAGCAAAAAGAGAAGCAGAAGAAGAAGTAGAAGAACCAGCAGGAGAAGCAGCAGAAGAAGCAGAAAAACAAGCAGGAGAAGCAGAAGCAGAAAGAGAAGTAGAAGCAGAAGAATCAGAAGAAGCAGAAGAAGCAGAAGCAGAAGAAGAAGAAGAAGAAGAAGAAGAAGAAGAAGAAGAAGAAGAAGAAGAAGAAGAAGAAGAAGAAGAAGAAGAAGAAGAAGAAGAAGAAGAAGAAGAAGAAGAAGAAGAAGCAGTAGAAGCATAAGAAGCAGAAGCAGGAGAAGCAGAACCAGAAGAAAAAGAAGAAGCATAAGAAGCAGAAGC
>NW_012299668.1:0-3696 GCF_000151885.1 Dipodomys ordii | reverse complement strand
CAGAAGCAGGAGAAGCAGAAGCATAAGAATCCGAAGAAGAAGAAGTAGAACCTGAAGCAGAAGGAGAAGCAGGAGAAGCGGTAGAAGCAGAATCTGGAGAAGCAGAAGGAGAAGCAGAAGCAGAAAGAGAATCAAAAGCAGAAGGGGAAGCAGAAGAATCAGAAGAAGTAGAAGCAGTAGCAGTTGTAGCAGAAGCAGGAGGAGAAGCAGAAGGAAAAGCAGAAGAACGAGGAGAAGGAGAAACAGAAGGGGAAGGAGAAGGAGAAGCAGAAAGAGAAGGAGGTAAAGCAGAAGGAGAAGAAGCAGAATGAGAATCAGAAGGAGAAGCAGAAGAAGGAGAAGGAGAAGCAGAAATAGAAGAAGATGCAGAAGGAGAAGCAGGAGAAGCAGAAGCAGAAGGAGAAGCAGGAAAAGCAGAAGAAGCAGAAGCAAAAGGAGAAGCAAAAGAAGGAGAAGGAGAAGCAGAGGCAGAAGACGAAGCATAAGCACAAGCACAAGCAGAAGGAGATGCAGAAGGAGAAGCACAAGATGCAGAAGCTGAAGGAGAAGCAGAAGTAGGAGAAGGAGAAGGAGGAGAAGTAGAAGCAGAAGGACAAGCAGAAGCGGAATGAGAAGCAGAAAGAGAAGCAGGAGAAGCAGAAGATGCAGAATCAGAAGAAGCCGAAAGAGAAGAAGCAGAAGAAGCAGAAACAGAATCAGAAGTAGAAGCAGAAGCAGAAGGAGAAGCAGCAGAACAAGTAGAACCAGAAATTCAGGCAGGAGAAACAGAAGAAGCAGAAGCAGAAGCCGAAGGAGAAGCAAAAAGAGAAGCAGAAGGAGAAGTAGAAGAAGCAGCAGAAGGAGAAGCAGCAGAAGAAGCAGAAAAACAAGCAGGAGAAGCAGAAGCAGAAAGAGAAGTAGAAGCAGAAGAAGCAGAAGTAGAAGAAGAAGCAGTAGAAGCATAAGAAGCAGAAGCAGACGAAGAAGAAGCAGAAGAAAAAAAGAAGCATAAGAAGCAGAAGCCGAAGCAGAGGGAGAAAAATAATAAGGAGAAGGAGCAGCAGAAGTTGAAGCAGAAGGATATGCAGATGCAGAAAGAGAAGCAGAAACAGAAGGAGAAGGAGAAGGAGAAGTTGGAGAATCAGAAGAAGCAGAAGCAGAAGCAGAAAGAGAAGCAGAAGAAGGAAAAGGAGAAGCAGAAGCAGAAGGACAAGCAGAAGAAGCAGAAGCGGGAGAAGCAGCAGAAGAAGAAGAAACAGAAGAAGGAGAAGGAGCAGAAGGAGAAGCAGAAGCAGAAGGAGAAGCAGGAAGAAAAGCAGAAGAATCAGAAGAAGCAGTAGCGGAAGGAGCAGAAGCAGAAGAAACAGAAGAGGCCGAAGAAGCAGAAGGAAAACCTGAAGCAGAAGGAGAAGAAGAAGCAGGAGAAGCTGGAAAAGTAGAAGCAGAAGAAACAGAACAAGCAGAAGAAGCAGAAGCAGAACGAGAAGCAGAAGAAGAAGAAGGAGAAAGAGAAGGATTAGGAGTAGGAGGAGCAGAAGCAGAATTAGAAGCAGAAAGAGAAGCAGAAGGAGAAACAGAAGAAGCAGAAGCAGGAGAAGCAGAAGCAGAAGCAGAATGAGAAGCACAAGAAGGAGAAATTGAAGGAGAAGGAGAATGGGACGGAGAAGCAGAAGGAAAAGTAGGAGAAGCAGAAGAAGAAGAATCAGGAGAAGCAGAAGCAGAAGAAGGAGAAGAGCTGAAGCAGAAGGAGAAACAGAAGCGGAAGGAGAAGAAGAAGAAGCAGAAGCTGAAGCAGAAGAATAAGAAACAGAAAAAGCAGAAGAAGCAGAAGAAGAAGCAGCAGGAGAAGCAGAAGAAGCAGAAGGAGAAGGAGAAAGAGAAGGATTAGGAGTAGGAGAAACAGAAGGATAAGCAGAAGCAGAAAGAGAAGCAGGAGAAGCAGAAGACGCAGGAGAAGCAGAAGCAGAAGAAACAGGAGAAACCGAAGAAGCAGAAGCAGAATTTGAAGCAGAAGGAGAAACAGAAGAAGCACAATCTGAAGAAGAAGAAACAGATATAGTAGAATAAGCAGAAGCAGAAGCAGCAGGAGAAGCAGAAGAAGAAGACGGAGAAGTCGAAAGAAAAGGATTAGGAGTAGGAGAAGCAAAAGGATAAGCAGAAGCAGAAAGAGACGCCGAAGGAGAAGCAGCACGAGAAGTAGGAGAAGCAGGAGAAACAGAAGAAACAGGAGACGCAGGAGCAGAATGAGAAGCAGAAGAAGAAATCGAAGCAGAAGCAGAAGGAGAAGCAGAAGAAGGATAAGGAGAAGCAGAAAGAGAAGCAGAACGAGAAGCAGGAGTAACAGAAGCAGGAGAAGCAGAAGCAGAAGAAATAGAAGAAGGAGAAGAAGCAGAAGCAGAAGGGGAAGCAGAAACAGAAGGAAAAGCAGAAAGAGAAGCAGGAGAAGCAGAAGAAGCAGCAGCAGGAGGAGCAGAAGCAGAAGAAGCCGAAGAAGCAGAAGCAGAACCTGAAGCAGAAGGAGAAGCAAGAGAAGCAGAAGAAGCAGAATCTGGAGAAGCAGAAGGAGAAGCAGAAGCAGAAAGAGAAGCAAAAGCAGAAGGAGAAGCAGAAGGAACAGAAGAATCAGAGGCAGTAGCAAAAAGAAGAAGATGCAGAAGCAGAAGGAGAAGCAGAAGGAAAAGCAGAAGAACGAGAAGGAGAAGGAGAAACAGAAGGAGAAGCAGAAAGAGAAACAGAAGAAGGAGCAGGAGAAGGAAAAGCAGCAGGAGAAGCAGAAAGAGCAGCAGAAGGAGAAGCAGGAGATGCAGAAACAGGAGAAGAAGAAGCAGAAGAAACAGGAGAAAGACAAGAAGCAGAAGAAGAAGCAGAAACAGAAGGAGAAGCAGAAAGAGAAGGAGGGGAAGCAGAAGAAGCAGAAGCAGGAGAAGCCGAAAGAGAAGAAGCAGAAGAAGCACTAACAGAAGCAGAAGTAGAAGCAGAAGCAGAAGGAGAAGCAGAAGTAGGAGAAGGAGAAGGAGGAGAAGCAGAAGCAGAAGGAGAAGCAGAAGCAGAATGAGAAGCAGAAAGAGAAGCAGGAGAAGCACAAGAAGCAGAAGCAGGAGAAGCCGAAAGAGAAGAAGCAGAAGAAGCACTAACAGTAGCAGAAGTAGAAGCAGAAGCAGAAGGAGAAGCAGCAGAACAAGTAGAACCAGAAATTCAGGCAGGAGAAACAGAAGAAGCAGAAGCAGAAAGAGAAGCAAAAAGAGAAGCAGAAGGAGAAGTAGAAGAAGCAGCAGAAGGAGAAGCAACAGAACAAGCAGAAAAACAAGCAGGAGAAGCAGAAGCAGAAAGAGAAGTAGAAGCAGAAGAAGCAGAAGCAGAAGAAGAAGCAGTAGAAGCATAAGAAGCAGAAGCAGGAGAAGCAGAAGCAGAAGAACAAGTAGAAACATAAGAAGCAGAAGCAGAGGGAGAAACAGAAGAAGGAGAAGGAGCAGCAGAAGGTGAAGCAGGAGATGGAGAAGCAGAAAGAGAAGCAGAAACAGAAGGAGAAGAAGAAGGATTAGTTGGAGAAGCAGAAGCAGAAAGAAAAGCAGAAGAAGGAGAAGGAGAAGCAGAAGCATAGGAAAGGAAGGAGAAGCAGAAGCGGGAGAAGCAGCAGAAGAAGAAGAAACAGAAGAAGGAGAAGGAGCAGAAGGAGAAGCAGAAGCAGAAGGAGAAGCAGAAAGAGAAGGAGAAGAT